>NW_013669782.1:62818-68652 GCF_000517525.1 Limulus polyphemus
TAACTAAATTCCCAGTTTAATGACTGTTTATTGTTTAACTAAATTCTCAGTTTAATGACTGTTTATTGTTTAACTAAATTCCCAGTTTAATGACTGTTTATTATTTAACTAACTTCCCAGTTTAACAATTGTTTATTATTTAACTAACTTCCCAGTTTAACAATTGTTTATTGTTTAACTAAATTCTCAGTTTAATGACTGTTTATTGTTTAACTAAATTCCCAGTTTAATGACTGTTTATTATTTAACTAACTTCCCAGTTTAACAATTGTTTATTGTTTAACTAAATTCTCAGTTTAATGACTGTTTATTGTTTAACTAAATTCCCAGTTTAATGACTGTTTATTATTTAACTAACTTCCCAGTTTAACAATTGTTTATTGATTAACTAAATTCTCAGTTTAATGACTGTTTATTGTTTAACTAAATTCCCAGTTTAATGACTGTTTATTATTTAACTAACTTCCCAGTTTAACAATTGTTTATTGTTTAACTAAATTCTCAGTTTAATGACTGTTTATTGTTTAACTAAATTCTCAGTTTAACAACTGTTTATTTTTATTAAATTACAAATGTGACAGCTGTTTACTGTTTAAATCAAACTGTAACGCAGACGAGTGTGTGTTTTGTTTTAATTAGATTGTAGGCTTCAAATTCTAAGCTACAAACTGTTTATTTTAGCCAAATTATAAATTTGATAAATATGTATTGTTTAACTCAATTATAAGCTCTATAAATGTTTATTGTTTAGTCAAACTTTAAGTTAGATAACTGTTTATTAGAATCATATTTAAAAGCTCATTCCTCTTAGTTTGTCAATTCCGGTTTCGGAATCAGATGTTTTATAAAAACAGTATTTGTCTTCTGTGTTTCAGGAGTCATTAACTCAAGATTTATCGTTTTATCAAAACTGGTAATCCAGGCTGGACTCGTGGCATCCAAAAGTGTATATAAAACACGATTTGTATGGAATATAATAAATTTAAGACTGTATATAAAATGCTTATAATGTTTTCACACACCTCTGACTTGAAATTAAGTCGAACGAGAAATAATAATAACCTAGTTTAATTTTAATGACTTTCTTTTAGGCCTAACAAGTCTCACTATACGATTGTTAAAACTGGTTCTAAATTCTCTTTACTATAGTGATAAACACTGTATCAACCCTGTACGAGGAGAATTGCAGCTAACTGGAGATAAGCCTGGAGAAGTGATTTTGAAATATGTTCGATTCAACTCCAGAATCGAGGGTAAGGTTAACAAAGGTTAAGGGTAAGGTTTTAGTTCGTTACCTGATTAGACGAGATTTAATATTTGAACTTAAACAGCATTTCATGTAAACAGTCAAATTAGACTAGCTGACCAAAAAAAAAATGGCAACCAGTGAGAAAACTCGGCTACTCTTAAGTGAATAACAGGATTGAGTGCCACTGTTATAATCCTTGCACAACTGAAATTGTGGAGCGTGTTAATCAACATATCGCGACTTGAAACATAGACTTTCCTATATGCAGCCCGGAATGCTAACCACTAAGCCACGCCCGTCACATGGGTGAATAATTTCAATTGGTTTGATTCAGGATTAGTAAAATAAAATAGGTATCTACTCCTAATATTCACAGATCTTTAACACCAACCATTAAGTTTACTTGAGTTGTTTTGTTTTGAAAGCTACTAGAGGGGAAGGCAGCTAATCAACACAACCCACCGCCACCTCTTGGACTACTCCTTTACCAACGAACAGTGGAATTGACCGTCCCTTTATAACGCCTCCACGACTAAAAGGGCGAGCATGTTCAGTGAGAGATATTCGAACCCGCGACCCTCAGATTGCGAGTCGAGCGCCCTAACCGCTAAGCCTACTACGCCCCAACTATCAAGTCAAGTGTATTTATTTTTATTTTTTTCGTTTACATTTGCATTGTGATAAAACGTTTAACTTCATTTCAAGCGTATTTCTAAAACCGATTGATATTTGTAGGAACGTACAGGCAAAACAAAAACAAAAAAACTGGTTCAACACATGTTTTTGCAGGAAAAGGAATCTCTAAACAGCATTATCAACATTTTTTAACCGTTACTCCCTCTGATGTAGGGTTCGCGAAACGACCTGATAACGTGGAACAGAACACCACCTGCACTTTGTAACTACAAATTATTTTATAATTTTATTTCTTTTTTATATATACAAGATTAACTTCTTAACATGATAAGGTATCTCTCTATACATGCATAGAAACACATACGCACACCTACTGTACTGTGAGACCTACTTTTATCGCTACAATGAGGTCTCTCAGTATGATAAAGTTGAGCCCATTGGACACACGACATCTGGTGGATACAATTCATAAACAAACTATCTGGAAACTTATTTAACACCCTGCGTTTTGGTGGCGTATTAATTAAAATATACATGGTGATTAACTTTATGTAAAAATCATATGATGTGTTATAGATACTTTAAATATTGACGTAGCTTAAATTGGCTATGAAATTACAAGCAGTCATATCATCCCCAGTAGTAGTAGTGTGATGAATGTATTCATTGATCCCAGGATAGAGTGTGTTATAGGATAAAACTTAAGTTATATGTGTATAATAAGGGTATATTGGTGAACGAGTTATTTAATACTAAAAATGAATCATCGCGTGTTTTGTGTGAGAAATAGTCCTTTAAATATTCAAAGATTGAACAGTTTTATTATCAAAACCTAGAGTTTACTAAAAATTCCGTAATTTCATTAGTTTGAATTTTGCGCAAAGCCACAAGAGGGCTATCTGCTTTAGCCGTTTCTAATTTAGCAGTGGGATACTCTTTTTACCAACGAATAGCAAGACTGACTGCCACATTATAACGCCCCCACGGCTGAAAGGGTGAGCATGTTTGGTGAGTTTGTTTGCTTTGAAATTCGCGCAAAGCTACACGAGAGCTATCTGCGCTAGCCGTCCCTAATTTAGCAGTGAAAGACTAGAGGGAAGGCAGCTAGTCATCACCACCCACCGCCAACTCTTGGGCTACTCTTTTACCAACGAATAGTGGAATTGACCGTCACATTATAACGCCCCCATGGCTGAAAGGGCGAGCATGTTTGGTGGGTCGTGGATTCTAACCCGAGCCCCTTAGATTGCGAGTCAAGCGCCTTAACCACCAGGCCATGCCAGGGGCCGTAATTTCATTATTTGCATTTTAATGAAGAATTAAAAGAAATGTTATTTTGCAGATTTTTACGTTTCATATATAACCTTTGAATCATTATTTGCATATTGTATATTTGCATTTTTGTTGGATTTTTACGTATATATATATATATATGTGTGTATATTGTTGCACAAGTTTTATGTGACTTATATTGTTGAAAAGTTATTTCTAATGACCTTAAGTATATTTTTTTAGGATTTGTTTGCATCTTGAACGCCAACGTAATTGCTGCAAAAGCGCCCCTACGCAACAATGACATAACAATAATTATTCCGCTATTGTTTATACACAAAGCGTATATTCGAGATAATCAAACACGACATTTTTATTTTCGTAGGTTATTGTTGAAAACTTGTTGAACTTATATAAATCAAGTCGTCCATTTTTATTTGTTTTAATTATACAAAAATAGATGCACACACGCGCATGTATCTAAACTAAATAAATTCAATATAAGTGTAAAATATACACAAATAATTAAGTTTTTTGTTTGTTTGTTATGGATTTCGCGCAAAGCTACACGAGGGCTATCCGCGCTAGCCGTCCCTAATTTTGCAGTGTAAGACTAGAGGGAAGGCAGCTAGTCACCACCACCCACCGCCAACTCTTGGGCTACTCTTTTACCAACGAATAGTGGGATTGACCGTCACATTATAACGCCCCCACGGCTGAGAGGGCGAGCATGTTTGGTGGGACGGGGATTCGAACCCGCGACCCGCAGATTGCGAGTCGAGCGCCCTAACCACCTGGCCATGCCGGGCCAATAAAGTTTTTATTCTACAGAATCGCAAAAGGTCCTACTAAATATGTCTAAATATAACATTCGTTAATTATCATACGAACATTGTTTTATACGTACCAACACACTTCTCGTGTACGTTTCAACTTTTTGGTTCAGTTACTTCTTCTCAGTGAGTGTAGAAAACTACAGATACAGGGTCTATCTTTTATGGGCCTCCCAGTGGCACAGCGGCTTCTTTGCAGACTTACAATGTTGTAGTGTTTCTTAATGGTTATTAACCCACAAGAAGTTCGATTCATAAATGGTTTATAAATTTTGTTTTTAACTGCAAGCGATCATATGAAACTTATCGTTTACTCTAAGGTTAAAATAATTAAGGGAGTTATTTAATTACAAAATACCTTTCTCTCGATTTCTTTAACAGAAAAATTCCAAGTGATTTATCTTGATGAAACTTGCGAAACGGCTGTTGCCTATGCTTGTTACCGCCACCTGTCGGATGGTAAGGTTTGTGATCCTCGAGCATTGTATGCTGCTATTTTGTCACGCAAAAAATCGTCTCAACTTCCAAGCGGCCTGTCGTTAGTCACCCAGAATCTGTGTATCGATCGTGATTTGATGATTCCTCAGCGTCCTTATAGTAAGAGCTTCGGTTAAATCTTTAGGAAAAATACTCAAAACCCTGTGTAACTTTTCTTCTTCGTTTCAACGTCAATCTTGCTGAAAATATCTGAAAATTCTCATAATTAATAATTAAAAGTGAGCATGATCACAGTAGGTTGAGGCAACGGTTTGTTTTTATGTAGAAATAAAATTTGGTAATTATATTCACATCACAATTTACAGTTGATGAGATTTTTAATAAAAATAAGGGTTAAATAATATAATTTCATAATCCGAATCACGTTGACGCATGTAAGAATAAATAAACTGTAAAGTTTACAGATAATTGTGGTTATATAGATATATCTTTGTTGTATAAATATGTTACAATGTGGTTATATAGATATATATATATATATATTACAGTGTGGTTATATAGATATATATATATATTACAGTGTGGTTATATAGATATCTCTTTGTTGTATAAATATATTACAGTGTGGTTATATAGATATATCTTTGTTCTCTAGATATATATATATATTACAATGTGTTATATAGATATCACTTTGTTCTCTAGATATATATATATATTACAATGTGGTTATATAGATATCTCTTTGTTGTATAAATATATTACAGTGTGGTTATATAGATATATCTTTGTTCTCTAGATATATATATATATATATTACAGTGTGGTTATATAGATATATCTTTGTTCTCTAGATATATAACATATTGTTGTTATATAGATATCACTTTGTTCTCTAGATATATATATATTACAGTGTGGTTATATAGATATCTCTTTGTTGTATAAATATATTACATGTGGTTATATATATATATCTTTGTTCTCTAGATATATAACATATTGTTGTTATATAGATATCACTTTGTTCTCTAGATTTATATTACAATGTGGTTATATATATATATATATATCTTTGTTCTCTAGATTTATAACATATTGTTGTTATATAGATATATCTTTGTTCTCTAGATATGTATTGCAGTGTGATTATTTAGATATTTCATTGTTCTCTAGATATATATATATTACATTGTGGTTATATATATATATCACTTTTTTCTCTAGATATATATATATATTACATTGTTGTTATATAGGTATTTCTTTGTTCTCTTGGTTTGTACATCTGCCGTTTTTTTTTTTGTTTTTGTTTTTCTCTTCAGACTGTGATCTCAACCATTATGAACCAGATGACGAGCTCGACTCCGAACAAGGCTGGGAATCAAGTAATAAAATAAATGAAT
>NW_013669782.1:69202-74227 GCF_000517525.1 Limulus polyphemus
CATCTGCCCGTTTTTGTTTTTTTTTTTTTTTTTTCTTCAGACTGTGATCTCAACCATTATGAACCAGATGACGCGCTCGACTCCGAACAAGGCTGGGAATCAAGTAATAAAATAAATGAATTAATTACGATTTATTTTCTAAGTTAATTTTCCGTGCATCGTTGTTAATTCTTTGGAAAACGAACTAATGTATACGGGATACATACTTAAGTGTACCAAACACGGATTCGAGGATAAACGATACGGATATTAAGGACAGCCAAAAGAAGTGTTTGCATAAGTTCATAAAAAAAAATCAAACATGTGACGTCAGTATTTTGTAGTTCGTAGTCCAATAAGCATGAATTTTTATTAAGTAATTAAGAATAAATAAAGAAAATGACCTTCTGACAATTTCTGTTATCATAGAGTTATGTCACGAACATCCAGACCATGGGCACTGTGTCCAGTCCCAAGTAAAGTACTACTACAACCCACTCTCTGGACAATGCGAAACTTTCTTATATTCAGGCTGCGGTGGAAACAAAAATAACTTTCTTACCTTACAAGATTGTCAAGAAAAGTGTGTTGGTACGTATAAAACAATGTTGTAACAGTTACAATAATGCCACGGGAAGTGTGTTGGTACGTATAAAACAATGTTGTAACAGTTACAATAATGCCACGGGAAGTGTGTTGGTACGTAATTATTGTAACTGTTACAACATTGTTTTAAACACACTTCTCGTGGCAACATTGTTTTATACGTACCGGTAACAGTTGCAATAATGCCACGGGAAGTGTGTTGGTACGTATAAAACAATGTTGTAACAGTTACAATAATGCCACTAGAAGTGTGTTGGTACGTATAAATAATGTTGTAATGATTTTAAAATGTCATTAGAAGTTCTTTGATAAATATAACATTATTTTGTGTGACGGATTTATTATTATACATTTATCTTAATATCGATGTTTGTTTAAATTCATTTATAGTTAAAAATGTACATAACTTATACTGTTCAATATGTATTGCGAAACTCCCGCCTATTCTCTAAAGTTATAGAAGATTCTCGAGTGTAAGAATCAACAATATACGTGTGCATGTAAACGCTAGTGTAGCGTGTTAGTATTGTTACGTAAGCTGAATCTTCGAGAAATTCTCCACACACCTATAAATATAACCAACGCGACGCGCCAAAAAACAGTATCTATTATTGGTTTGTTATATTTGGTGTGCTATAAACTTCGAAAGCTATAACTGTGATTGGTATAACGCTTATTAATCGAGAAACTTAAGATATTTGACCAGGAAAGTTTATAAATTTCTAACATTACAAACCATTTAACTTCAGTGGATTCACATCGGACATTTCTACTTTTACGAAAACGTTTACCTAACGTCATCGGTAGAAAAAAATCGGCGTGTGATCAGTGAATTTCACAGGGCTAGCTAGCTCCCTATTAAGTGAATTGTACCTACGTCAACTCAAAATTAAACTCGCTCATTGTGAACCCTAGATAAGACATCAAGAAAGTTCCAGACTAGAAAAAATACTTTATATTGCTTGTAAGTTTGTAAAACTTTTGTATATAAATCATTGCTTGTAGTAGCTGTTTGTAATAACTGTTACTGTAAATTGTATTATTGTTTATATATTAAAACACATTTGTATAAAACAAAGAAAACTGTGTATATCAATCTTGTTAGCAAATATCATAAATTGGAGACATATCGGAATTTATTTAATTACTAAATGTAAATTATCATTTAGCTCGGTCTCAGCCCATTCGAAATTGTAATACGTAAAAATTGTAATCATTCAAATAATGCCAGTATAAGTGTGCATAAAACAATGTTATAGTAATTACAACAATGTTAAAACGAGTGCTTGTTTGTTTGTTTGTAATTAAGCACAAAGCTACACAATGGGCTATCTGTGCTCTGACCACCACAGGTATCGAAACCAGGATTCTAGCGTTGTAAGTCCGCAGACATATCGCTGTGCCACTGGAGGGCTAAGACGAGTGTATTAGTATGAATAAAGCAAAGCTATGATTATTTTAAAGAAATATAAAACATACCTTCTTTATTTGAAATATAAAACATACCTTCTTCATTTGAATAGATTTTCTAATTTGAGAAAAAAATCAACAGATAATTTTTTTCTGTTTCTTTAATTACATTTGAACAATATTTCATAGGTTATACGTTTGGTTTTGCCAAAAACAAAATCTGAACACCTTAAAACTGAGACCCCAGAAGTTTGTCCAAAAATTATTCTCTTAAGCCTCGTCATAATATTTTTGATTTAACCGTCTATCATATTCATTCTAAGCGAGGGTTTATCGGTAATTCCAAATTTAAATAATTCATTTACTGCTTTACAAAACAGGATGATGCATGGTAGAAACAGACACTCGCGAAAGGGTATAAAATATGAAACATTGGTTATAAAAACGACTGTTTTGGTTTAGGATACAATGTCCGTTAGCTTACGTATAACCATACAATGTTCAATGAGGAAGTTAATTGAAATGTAAGTAAAATTTTCATTTTGTCATTAGCTAAATGATTCATACTAAAGACAAGTTTTAAAAAAAATGTTCGTTCTAATTTAACAAACGGTAAAATATTGGTTCTAATTTAACAAACGGTAAAATATTGGTTCTAATTTAACAAATGGTAAAATATTGGTTCTAATTTAACAAATGGTAAAATATTGTCATTTGTAGGTTATAATTTAGATATAGCAAAGACATTTGCTTTCATGAAATACAAACTGGTTAAAGCTCAGATTTCATGAAATACAAACTGGTTAAAGCTCAGATTTCATGAAATACAAACTGGTTAAAGCTCAGATTTCATGAAATATAAACTGGTTAAAGCTCAGATTTCATGAAATACAAACTGGTTAAAGCTCAGATTTCATGAAATATAAACTGGTTAAAGCTGAGATTAAGAATATGTGGTAGCTTCATTTGCGATTTCCTGTTTCTTTCAGATAAAACAGGAACTTTCATGTGCCCTGATACTGCAACTTGTGCCTTAGCATGTCCACTCTGTTGCGAAGAAGAGAACGGATGCATCAAATGCGATTGTGAAACAACAGCTAAAGGTGAGATATTTCATCCAAACAAAAGATAATTATATATATATATAATATTTCTACATGTCATTAAGTGTTGTCACGTTTCTTGACTTTCTTACGATATCCAAAAGGTTTATAAACATTTGAAAACACATGGCATACGATGTTCATGTCCTTGGCCTAAATGTTTGGAATTTTATTTTTTTATCAAGTGCCATGATTTATATATATGGCTTTGTTTAAGGTTTAGGCAGCTGCAATCTAGCATTTATAAAGGCTTAACACAACTGACATACAGCACGTGTTTGTAAAGACATACAGTGCATGTGTATACTGACACACAGCACGTGTTTATAATGACACACAAAACGTGATTTTACTGACATACAGTAAGTGTTTATACTGACATACAGTACGTGTTTATACTGACATACAGTACGTGTTTATGCTGACATACAGTACATTTTATACTGACATAAGTACATGTTTATATTGACATACAGTACGTATTTATACTGACACACAATACGTGATTTTACTGACATACAATACATGTGTATACTGACACACAGCCGGTGTTTGTACTGACACCGAATATGTGTTTATACTAATATTCAGTACGTGTTTCTACGAACAAAACTGCCCTCCAGCAAAATAAGTTCATTCTTGTACTCAGACTAGCAAGAGACAATTTTTAGTAGAAATATTTTATTGAAAATTCTGACATTTTGTATACAACCTACTTTTAATGTTTACTAAAAGCTCACCAGATTTCGTGAAAATAAATTAAGTAAACTGGAAATTATAGAATTTTATCGTCTATCATTACAGTCTATTAAAAAGAAGCAAATA
The DNA here is from genome assembly GCF_000517525.1 of Limulus polyphemus. Lineage (NCBI taxonomy): Eukaryota > Metazoa > Arthropoda > Merostomata > Xiphosura > Limulidae > Limulus > Limulus polyphemus. The sequence continues at coordinate 73,126 of NW_013669782.1, forward strand.
AGGTCTGGATGTGGCCTAAGAATTCGTGGTTCGTGTCCCGTTGCCATAAAATCGAGCTCCGCACTTCAGGGCCATGGGTGTGCCTGCCATAAAAGTCCCTGTTACATCTCACTCTTCAGTCAAAGAAAAGTAGCCCAAGAGTAGGCGGTGGGTACTGTTGGCCAGTGGCGTTCCCTCTAGATTATCTTAATAATTGAGGATTGCACTCACTGATAGCTGTTGCGTAGCTTTGTGTTGAAATTCGAAGCACAAATGGACGAGCACGCGAATGTCTGAAAGAATACAGTTGATAGGGAAAGTAAAATGATCTCCATTGTTCAAGCTGTAATTTGCAAATGCTTCAGAAACAACGGCGCAAACAAAGTCTTAATTCATTCATGGAATACGAAGAGAAAACAGAAACAAACTAGTGAAAAAAAAATTCAGGGTAAAAACCTCACAAGTTTACAATTTAAATCGATGAAGATTCCATTTTATCGATTTTATAAACTTTTTTTTTGTGATAAAAAAAAAACATTAAAAAAAAAGATGGCGCTCTTGGGTCATCAGAAAATAACTACAGTAAAGTAATATATTATCTTCTGCTACCATACTCGGAAGTATCAAACCCTGGAGGCAGCATTTAAAGATAAAAATTACCCAACTCAACAACCAAGTAAACATATAACAATATTCCAGAAATAGGAATAGCACCTTGGCGGCTCAGCAGAAGACCTGAGGTCTTATAACGCGTAAAATCAGGTATCGATACCCGTGGGGAGCAGAACACAGTTTTATGCTTAAAATAAACAAGATCAATCGGGATAATACTGGTAAAAATAATTTATTGCGTTGACACAGTTAGCATCAGAAATGAAACCCTGATGATGGAAAGTCCACTTTTCGAATGCTCTCGTGTTTTTTTTGTTTTTTTTTGTCTCTTTCCTGATGCTAACTCTTTTCTGTTGATCCGGGTTAACAACGGCTGCTTAACCTAATTTTTGTCATCTTCTGATCGTACAGTACCAGAGAACGTCCACTCATCACTTGTACCTCAAGACAAGCTTCCGTTTGATCCAGACTGTCTGGGATCTCCCAACGACTGTCCAAAGACGTGTGCTGT
>NW_013669782.1:75098-82230 GCF_000517525.1 Limulus polyphemus
AGAACAGATAGCCCCGTAACAAGGAATTACGTTGCCGTTGCCCCTAGTGACACCGCGGAATGTCTGCGGTACTACAATGCTAGAAACTGGGTTTCGATACCCGTGGTGGGCAGAGCACAGATAGCCCATTGTGCTTAATTACAAACAAACAAACTTCTTGCTTAAAATGTATATTTAGAGTCGTACTAAATTTCCCCCCACATGAAGTTGAGGTGGTGAAATTGAGGCGCGGGCACACGGGGCTCGAGCCCCGAATCACCATTTGATGTCTTGAAAAAGTAGAATAGAAAACCATGATCGATATCATACTAAAACGCCGAAAATTCCCGCGCTTATTTGCCCGAGCCCCGATTCTTTTAAGTACCAAGCGACGTTTCTGGTTCGTACTTTAAGTACACACTGTAAAACCTGAGGTTTAGATAAAGATATCAAGCCTAAATCAAGATATTGAGGTTTAGATAAAGATATCAAGCCTAAATCAAGATATCAAAATAATCCCATTTTCTAATTTCATTATAACTACATTCTTCGCTAAATAATTCCAACGTATTACAAATTGTTCAGAGATCTGTTTGATTGAAAATCAAATCTCAGGTTGAATGTTCCTATAAACGGCCCCTGTCTTTATCTCTCCAAATATCTGTCTAAAGCTATAAACTCTTCTCAAGAAAGACGCCATATTTGGATAACTGCTTTTTACCCTACTGCTTCGATATTTTTGTTACTATTAGCAGATCAGTTCTCCCAGTTCCGTAGTCAGTCCATCAGTTATCTTAGAACAATGTCAAGTATTTATTTCATCTTTCTGTAAGAATGCGTTAGATATAGTCCAGGATATTAGGTTTAGCTGGTTGTTTAATTTATTTAATTAAACGATAAAGTCCATGATATTAGGTGTAGCTGGTTGTTTAGTTTATTTAATTAAAATATAAAGTCCAGGATATTAGGTGTAGCTGGCTGTTTAGTTTATTTAATTAAAAGATAAAGTCCAGGATATTAGATGTAGCTGGTTATTTAGTTTATTTAATTAAAAGATAATGTCCAGGATATTAGGTGTAACTAGTTATTTAGTTTATTTAATTAAAAGATAAAGTCCAGGATATTACGTGTAACTGGTTATTTAGTTCATTTAATTAAAATATAAAGTCCAGGATATTACGTGTAACTGTTATTTAGTTTATTTAATTAAAATATAAAGTCCAGGATATTAGGTGTAGCTGGTTATTTAATTTACTTAATTAAAATATAAAGTTCATGATATTAGGTGCAGCTGGTTATTTAGTTTACTTAATTAAAAGATAAAGTCCATGATATTAGGTGTAGCTGGTTATTTAGTTTACTTAATTAAAAGATAAAGTCCATGATATTAGGTGCAGCTGGTTATTTAGTTTACTTAATTCAAAGATAAAGTCCATGATATTAGGTGTAGCTGGTTATTTACTTTACTTAAAAGATTCAAATGTAAAAGTTATCACTGACCATTCTTCAAGAACGTAAAAAACAACATTTGAACTTTGATCTCAAAACAATTTACTCCCATTTAATGTTTACAATCAGGAAGTTTGAAAGCAGAACAACACATTTTTCCATGATCACATAATCCAAAGAAAACAGAAATCCAAACCCCTAGCCGTTTGGAAAACTTGTTGAAATACTTGGGGAATATGTTTATTTCACAAATTAAATACTTAACTTGAGATCCTATTTCTAGAATATATTTTTTGTTCTTTCTAAATAACTATAGATATTGTACATTGTAATTAATATTTCTTGACTAAAATTAACAACAAGATATACTTGTCTGATATATTTTCTTATTCTCATCATCATCATCATAGACAGCAGTACATCGATAATTCTACCGATGCTTAGCTGCCACACAATCATGAATTATTATTACAAGAAAATGGGGACAAAAGTGGGATCTAACACGCCATGAATACATTTTCTTATTCTAACGGAATGAAAAAGAACAAACCCTGTGGGCATTGGTTAAAGTTTGGAGTAATTATCTTGACCAGTTCTACGTAACTTTAAATACCTTATACAGTTCTGGAAACAAGTCCTAAGCTCACAAACCACTCGTGTACTATCGCTGTAAAGACCAGCAGAGTTATTATATTAATATAATTATCTTGACCAGTTCTACGTAACTTTAAATACCTTATACAGTTCTGGAAACAAGTCCTAAGCTCACAAACCACGCGTGTACTATCGCTGTAAAGACCAGCAGAGTTATTATATTAATATAATTATCTTGACCAGTTCTACGTAACTTTAGATACCTTGTACAGTTCTGGAAACAAGTCCTATACCTACAAACCACGGGTGTACTATCGCTGTAAGGACCAGCAGAGTTATTATATTAATATAATTATCTTTATTTTCTTCCGGTCATCCAGTACAAGATAATGTCCATTCATTAGCTGTACCTCAAGACAAGCTTCCGTTTGATCCAGACTGTTTAGGATCTCCCAACGACTGTCCAAAGACATGTGCTGTAATAGAATTTAATGTTGGGTGTTATAAGTGTGACTGTAATCACTCGAATGTCTCCAAGGTGGACATGACTGAAGCAGGTAAGTCTTGTAGAGTATTTCTAATTGGGTTTTGACTCATTCTAAGATATATTTTTGTCCCCAGTGAGCCAGTGGTAAGTTTAGTGACTTACAACACTAAAATCCGGAGTTCGATTCTCCACGGTGAACAGATAGACCAGTGTGTAGATTTTCACTTTGAACAAACATTATCAATTACGATGTTAACAGTGACTACACAACGTACGAGTGATAACTTTATTTAAAAAATATAAATATAACGATTCTTCCTTCTTCAGCTAACGTGCACAATTATCGTTAAGATATTTATTTTAGTTAAAGTTGAATTTCGCCTAAAAATCAGCTCATGTTTTGTAACCGCGGCATAACGGCCGATAGAACGGCTCTAAGTTTTGTTTGTTTGTTTGTTTTTCAAGTACAAACTTTTAGCTCATAACTCCGTCATCTCTTGGCCGATTTGAGATCTAATTGCAGTTTTGGACTCAGGAGGTCAAAATATTTTGCTTGATACACAAGGTCTCATAGATTAATTTACTCTAATCCTGCCTACAATAATTTAAATTTGAGGGTAGAGATCCTGATGAGTAATAAAATATAATCGGATATACGCAAGCCCCAGGCTTGGTATTGCTGGCGCACAAAAATGTAGCTAATAATAAAGGGAAAAAAGGTCTCATAGATTAATTTACTCTAATCAAGCCTAAAACAATTTCAAGTGCCGCGGCTATTGAGGATTCTTTCTTGTTTTTCTGTAGATGTGAAAAAAAAATCTTAAGAAAGATGTCATTAATGGGTATCTCTAGGGTGGCTGTTATATGTGTGATATTAAAAAACAACGCTAGTTTATTAGAACACTGTGCTCTCAGTGTCGTAGTCACTTATCTAAGAACGACACCTAGTGTTTCTTTTATCACTCTGTAAGAATTTGGTAGATGAAGTGCAGGAAATTTGAAAGTGGGGAAACTATTTATCCAGATTTCAATCGTAAACACGGAAACGGATATCCGGCCAAGCAACGGATATCCGGCCAAGCAACAGATATCATGTAAATTTGAAATTATGTAATGAAAAAGGCGGAGTGTAACATTATTTAATTAAGTTGATATTTAACTTGGCTGTTTCTAGAACGTTTCGCTATTAACACAACACTGTACGTTAAATTGAAATATTGCTTTACTTCTTTTACCATCTGAGAAGTTACGAAACTCAACCGACGGTTTTTTAAAGATTAAAATAATGATTTATTCTTCAGAATATTTTAACACATTTAGGAAGTAGATCGGCTGATTAAATTGTGTAAACAAAAAATTATTCTATTTTCAGAACACTTATCTTCTGATCATCCAACACCAGATAACGTCCACTCATCACCTGTACCTCAAGACAGGCTTCCGTTTGATCCAGACTGTCTGGGATCTCCCAAGGACTGTCCAAAGACGTGTGCTGTCATTTGAGTGATTACAGTCACACTTATAACACCCAACATTAAATTCTATTACTCTCATGTGAACATGACTGAAGCAGGTGAGTCTTTTAGAGTATTTCTAGTTTGTCTATTTTTATAAATGGCTTTTTCTCTCAGGAAGTACAAATCCTTTGTTAATTATCCTGTTAAGATAAGACCATATTCAAAAATGTGAATTTTTTATTCGTTTTCTCTATTCTACGTAACCTCTTTTTGTCTATCTCTATAAACAAATCTCTTATTAAAAGCTTTCATTTGTTATCCGTTTTATTTTTTAATAACAGCGTTTGTGAAGAGTCAATTACGATGTTTAATGTGTACAGAATACGAATACACAGTAAATATGAACGCGTGAAAAACTAGGGGGGGGGGGCATTCAGAAGAGCGCATACATCCTCTACGCAGCGTTGGTTATATTCGACTTTCAAGAAATACGAAAATGTGTCCGTATGTCCGTCGTTATCAACAGACACGAGCCATTTTTGGCAGGACAGTGAGGAAGGATATATACGTTACAGAAGTCCACCATTTTTGACTGAGTTCTAGAGTAAAAATAGTGTGAAAAAAATCGGTCCCCATGGTAACAGATAAGGATTTTCGTGATCTTGCTGTGACCTTGAGCCTAAGTTGGGTCATAGTCCAACTGTATACCAGCTTTCGTCCAAATCTATTCAGCCATTTTTTGAGAAATCTTGCTGACAAACACACACAGGGGTGACAAACACAACCTTCGTCCACCTACGGTGGCGGAGTTAACCACAATATAGATAAGAATAACCTAGGCTTTAGATAAAGATATTAAACCTGAATTATATATCGAAATAATTAAATTCAAAACTTCACTTAAATTTATCACGGCTTTCTTCATTTCAACAGCATTATCCTAATGTACATAAACATTTTTTATTGATGGTCAGATCGCACGTTGCTGTTATATTAAACACACACTTTTTTAACTTTCATTATTACCAGTTCTTCCAGTACTATGGTAAGTACATCACTTTATCCAGGAACGATATCTAGTATTTCTTTTATCTTTCTGTAATACATTGTTAGATAAGTCCAGGATATTAGGTGTAGCTGGTTGTTTAGTTTACTTAATTAAAGGATAAAGTACAGAACACAAGGTTCAGCTGGTTGTTTAGTTTACTTAATTAAAAGATAAAGTACAGGATATTAGGTGTAGCTGGTTGTTTAGTTTACTTAATTAAAGGATAAAGTACAGAACACAAGGTTCAGCTGGTTGTTTAGTTTATTTAATTAAAGGATAAAGTCCAGGATATTAGGTGTAACTGGTTGTTTGATTTACTTAATTAAAAGATAAAGTACAGGACACAAGGTTTAGCTGGTTGTTTAGTTTATTTAATTAAAAGATAAAGTACAGGATATTAGGTTCAGCTGGTTGTTTAGTTTACTTAATTAAAACATAAAGTCCAAGATATTAGGTGTAACTGATAGTTTGCTGTTAAACATAAGGGACTATTAGTATTCTACCCACAGCGGGTATCGAACCGTTATTTTTAGCGTTCGGATGTCCTCAGACTTACTGCTAAGCCACGGGGACGAGAGGTTGTTTATTTTACTTAATTTAAAGTGTAAACTTATCTAGCTCTGACTGTTCTTGAAGAACGTGGACACACCATACGTAGAGTAAGTTGCCTCGTGACAATTTATTAGACGTTCTTTAAAGTTCTTTATCTAAAACTTTGGAAGTGGAATAGATATCTTTCCTGATCCAGATGCAATGTTCAAATATTTTATAAACGAGTACATTTTTAAAAATATGTTGAAGTTCTCGGCTTTATTTTAATGAATTTCATATTCAACTTGCCTTTTTCGAGGGCATTTCGCCATTTTAAAAGTAACTCATCAGCACGACCTTTTGAATACTAAAAATAAGTCAACAGTTGATATATAAAATCAATGTTATTATTGTATTAAAAAATTTCATCTTTTTTTGATCGTCCATCACCAGATAACATCCACTCATCACCTGTACCTCAAGACAAGTTTCCGTTTGATCCAGACTGTCTAGGATCCACCAACGACTGTCCAAAGATGTGTGCAGTAATAGAATTTAATGTTGGGTGTTATAAGTGTGACTGTAATCATTCGAATGTCTCCGAAGTAGACATGGTTGAAGAAAGTAAGTATTGTAGAGTATCTTTAACTATGTACAAAAGGTACTGTTAATTTTTTCTGCTAATCTTACGATTTTTGAATATCGTGGGTGTTAGTTAACACTGTTTTTATCTTCTCTTCATCATCCATCACCAGATAATGTCCACTCATCACCTGTACCTCAAGACAAGCTTCCGTTTGATCCAGACTGTCTAGGATCCCCCAACGACTGTCCAAAGACGTGTGTTGTAATAGAATTTAATGTTGGGTGTTATAAGTGTGACTGTAATCACTCAAATGTCTCCGAAGTAGACATGGTTGAAGAAAGTAAGTATTATAGAGTATCTTTAACTATTTATAAAAGGTACTGTTAATTTTTTCTGCTAATCCTAAGAGCTTTTGAATATCGTGGGTGTTAGTTAACACTGTTTTTATCTTCTCCTCATCATCCATCACCAGATAATGTCCACTCATCACCTGTACCTCAAGACAAGCTTCCGTTTGATCCAGACTGTCTAGGATTCCCCAACGACTGTCCAAAGACGTGTGCTGTAATAGAATTTAATGTTGGGTGTTATAAGTGTAACTGTAATCACTTGAATGTCTCCCAGATGGACAAGACTGAAGAAAGTAAGTCATGGATAGTAGTTATGTTTGTTTTTCATGTGGTTCTCAGAATGTACAAATTGTATTGTTGAAGTGTGAACACATTCTAAAATGTTTCTTTTGTTCTCGCCAAACCGTTTTTTTTATCTTTTAATGACAACATTGATGAGTGGTCAGTCTTTTTAGTTTTTGTTTCTTCATGAACCTGATTTGTAGGAAACGTGCATGACTTCTTAATTAGCCCCACAGTGATACCGCGGTATATCTGCGGACTTACAAAGCTAGAAACTGGGTTTCGATACCCGTGGTGGGCAGAGAACAGATAGCCCCGTAACAAGGAATTACGTTGCCGTTGCCCCTAGTGACACCGCGGTATGTCTGC
>NW_013669782.1:83168-85378 GCF_000517525.1 Limulus polyphemus
TAAAAGGTACTGTTAACTTTTTCTGTTCATCCTAAGAGCTTTTGAATATCGTAGGTGTTAGTTAACACTGTTTTTTATCTTCTCCTCATCATCCATCACCAGATAATGTCCACTCATCACCTGTACCTCAAGACAAGCTTCCGTTTGATCCAGACTGTCTAGGATCTCCCAACGACTGTCCAAAGACATGTGCTGTAATAGAATTTAATGTTGGGTGTTATAAGTGTGACTGTAGTCACTCGAATGACTCTCAGGTGAACAAGACTGAAGCAGGTAAGTCTTGTAGAGTATTTCTAAGTTTTTGTTGTCTGTTCTTTTAGCCGGAATGTACAAATCCGTCGTTTAAACAATATTGTTAAATCGTGAGCAATCTAAAATGTATTTGTTTGTTTGTTTTTTCTCCAAGGAAATTTTATCCTCTTTTTCGAAGGTAGACATGACTAGAGAAAGTAAATCTTGTTTCTAAAATAAATGTTTTTAGAATAAAAAAAAAAGTGTTATTTTTAACAAACATTGGAAATACAACAGAGAGAACTAAAATTAGAGAGTTAAAACAAACAAAGAAAATTAAAACACAACATAGAGGTGTTTAAACACAACAGTGATAGTTGAAACACAACAAAGAGGTGTTAAAACACACAAAGAAAATTGAAACACAACAGTAAGGAGTTAAAATACAACAAAGAGGTGTCAAAACACACAAAGAAAATTAAAACACAACAGGGGTAGTTGAAACACAACAAAGAGGTGTTAAAACACATAAAGAAAATTAAAACACAACAAAGAGGTGTTAAAATACACAAAGAAAATTAAAACACAACAAAGATGTGTCAAAACACAACAGGAAGAGGTTAAAACACAACAAAGATGTGTCAAAACACAAAAAGAAAATTAAAACACAAGTGGTAGTTGAAAAACAACAAAGAGGTGTTAAAACACACAAAGAAAACTAAAACACGCCAGTGACAGTTGAAACACAACACAAATTGGTTAAAACACACCAATGAGAATTAATACGCAACAGAGAGGGGTTAAAACTCATAAAGAGAATTAAAGCACACTAATGAGGATTGAAACATGACGAAGAGAGTTAGAAGATGTTTAATGTTTAATTAAACAGGCCGGTGTGTTTATTAAATTAAAAAGTGAGAATATTATAAACCACACCATTAAAATGTAATTATTTACTAGTGGTTTGTTTAATTCGTTCGTCAGTACAAATAATACCAGAAATTTTTCTCAAAAAAATGCTGTTAAAGACGAGAAACCAGAAAGCAGAAGTATTGAAATATTCAAGTAAATATTGTTTTATTTTTCTTTTATTTTTTTTAGGTTCCACAACACAAATTAATTATACACCTGGTTTTATTCCAGGAACTACAGCAGCTGGGTTGGCTCATTATGAAGACATATATCCTATTAATAAAGGCAGTGAATGTCTTTCCTCTTGCAGAGTGATTTTTATGAAGAACCAACTCTTTTGTATCTGCAATAACCTACGTAACGTTCAACTATTGTTGTACTTAATCTATGTAACGTTAAAGTATTGTTGTACTTAATCTACGTAACGTTCAACTATTGTTGTACTTAATCTACGTATCTTTAAACTTTTGTTGTACTTAATCTACGTAACGTTCAACTATTGTTGTACTTAATCTACGTAACGTTTAACTATTGTTGTATTTAGTCTATGTAACGTTAAAGTATTGTTGTATTTAATCTACGTAGCGTTCAATTATTGTTGTACTTAATCTACGTAACGTTAAACTATTGTTGTATTTAGTCTATGTAACGTTAAAGTATTGTTGTATTTAATCTACGTAGCGTTCAATTATTGTTGTACTTAATCTACGTAACGTTAACGTATTGTTGTACTTGATCTACGTAACGTTCGACTATTGTACTTAATCTACGTAACGTTCAACTATTGTTGTACTTAATCTACGTAACGTTTAACTATTGTTGTATTTAGTCTATGTAACGTTAAAGTATTGTTGTATTTAATCTACGTAGCGTTCAATTATTGTTGTACTTAATCTACGTAACGTTAACGTATTGTTGTACTTGATCTACGTAACGTTCGACTATTGTACTTAATCTACGTAACGTTCAACTATTGTTGTATTTAATCTACGTAACGTTCAATTATTGATGTACTTAAGCTACGTAACGTTAACGTATTGTTGTATTTAATCTACGTAACGTTCAAT
>NW_013669782.1:85934-88540 GCF_000517525.1 Limulus polyphemus
TAAGTATAGAAACCTTAACCTTCGAAACTCGTGACGACGTGTCATGGTAAGTATAGAGTCCTTAACCCTCGAAACTCGTGACGACGTGTTATGGTAAGTATAGAGTCCTTAACCCTCGAAACTCGTGACGACGTGTTATGGTAAGTATAGAGTCCTTAACCCTCGAAACTCGTGACGACGTGTGATGGTAAGTATAGAGTCCTTAACCCTCGAAACTCGTGACGACGTGTGATGGTAAGTATAGAGTCCTTAACCCTCGAAACTCGTGACGACGTGTTATGGTAAGTACAGAATACTTAATCTTTGAAACTCGTGACGACGTGTCATGGTAAGTACAGAATCCTAAACCCTCGAAACTCGTAATGACGTGTCATGGTAAGTATAGATTTCTTAACCCTCAAAACATTTGATAAAGTTTAATGGGGGAAATAGTGAAAAATGGAATTTTTATGGATGTGGGAAAAAAACAGTAATTGAAAAAGTGTCTGAGAAAATCATTTTCTTATATTTATTCATCTCATATATAAATATACATATATATTACTTTATAACTAACAATTACATGAAACAATGTTAGCCCTGTTCACTTTATATTTCATCATTTTAATCAAGACGTCTCAACGGAACCAGCTCTCTTGAAGTGCGAGTTCTGATTATTTTATATCTGATCAGTTTGTATTGAATAAATTCCTATTCGAAACAAGTTCTTGAAAATTAAAGCCTAAGATTTGGAGTTAATGTTTTTCTTGATTGCGCACACAACTCACTCTAGGATCCCATAGCATAACGAACGACTCGCAATCTGCGGTTCTCGGGTTCGAATCCCCGTCACAACAAACATGCTCGCTCTTTCAGCCGTGAGGGCGTTATAATGTGACGGTCAATCCCACTATTCGTTGGTAAAAGAGTAGCTCAAGAATTGGCGGTGGGTGGTGATGACTAGCTGCCTTCCCTGTAGTCTTACACTGCTAATTTAGGGACGGCTAGCGCAGATAGCCCTCGTGTAGCTTTGCGCGAAATTCAAAAAACAATCAAGCATAACGAACGTGAGAGGTCGCTGTTTTAACGACATAAATATGAAATATATAAAATTTTAAATAACTATCGCGCGTTGGTGAAGTTGAGCAGATCGAATATCAAACATCTTTTGATATATTTTAACTTTGTAGATAGGTGTGAAATGAAATACAAAGAAGTGTATTGCAGTGAAGAGGCCAAGAGTGGGAGGTATTACTTTGACATAACGAAGAAACTATGTTTTAAGCTTCCCGAAGGTCGGTGTGCAGATGGAATCAATGCCTTCGACGACCAAGAACAATGTATAGCAACATGTGAAGGTAGAGACGAAAAACAGTTATATATATGTGTGTGTGTGTGTGTTTAATATACTTAAGTTAAAGTGTAATTTTTATTTCAAGACATCCCAAGACTCACGGCATAGTTAACCTTACAGCCTATAGATGGCGCTGTCGATTTAATTATCAAAACCTCCTCTTATATTAATGTATTTATTTTTCTGGTTTTTTAAAACATTATTTTTATCTTTTCAACTTGAAGATAGATGTAACCTACCGAATAAAGTCGGACCATGCAAGGGTTCTTTCGTGCGTTATTTTCACAATCCCATAAGTCGACAATGTGAAACGTTTTATTTCAGTGGTTGCGGAGGAAACACCAATAATTTTCTCGAAAAAGAAGAGTGTGAGAGGAAATGCGGAGGTAAGTTTACCTCTAAGAAGAAAATTGGTCGTAAACAAGGAATTTAAACATTTTGTATAAAAAGTACACGTAGAAAAATACTGTAAACTATATGTTTAAACCAAATTTTCTTGAAAGCTAAAGCACAGTTACATCGTAGGGTTGTTATAGTTGTTGTTTTATTGTCTAAATAGTGGAGTGTTGTTAGAGTTGTTGTTTTCTTGTCCAAACACCAGAGTGTTGTTATAATTACTGTTTCCTTTTTCAACCACCAGAGTGTTGTTATAATTATTGTTTCCTTGTCCAAACACCAGAGTGTTGTTATAATTATTGTTTCCTTGTCCAAACACCAGAGTGTTGTTATAATTATTGTTTCCTTGTCCAAACACCAGAGTGTTGTTATAATTATTGTTTCCTTGTCCAAACACCAGAGTGTTGTTATAATTATTGTTTCCTTGTCCAACCACCAGAGTTGTGATACTTTTTTTAAAGACTTTCTAATTGGTGTCTTCCATTATATTACAGATATTTGTCATCAACCGAAAAAAGTTGGTTTCTGCAGAGCTAGGAAACCCCGCTACTATTTCAATCCTGAAAAAGGGAAATGCGAGTTATTCTATTATGGCGGATGTGGTGGGAACGCAAACAGATTTACAACCTTGGAAGAATGTGAACATAAATGTCATGGTAAGTACAGAATCCTAAACCCTCGAAACTCGTGATGGCGCGTCATGGTAAGTACAGAATCCTAAACCCTCGAAACTCGTAATGGCGTGTCATAGTAAGTACAGAATCCTAAACCCTCGAAACTCGTGATGGCGTGTCATGGTAAGTACAGAATCCTAAACCCTCGAAACTCGTAATGATGTGTCATGGTAAGTATAGAAACCTTAACCTTCGAAACTCGT
>NW_013669782.1:89432-95199 GCF_000517525.1 Limulus polyphemus
CGCAGTCTGTTTGTTTCTTAACATCAGAGTCAATTTGTTTGTTAAGATCGCAGTCTGGTTAAGATCAGAGTCAATTTGTTTGTTAAGATCGCAGTCTGTTTGTTAAAAACAGACTCAATCTGCTAGTTAAGATATGGAGTAATGATGCTAAATGATGTCTAGAGTATTGTTATGATATTTTAAGAATCATTTTTGTGAATCAACAATTTTCTTTCAGTCATTGTTTTTGTCTAAACAGCAAAATTGTCCTTCAATTATTGTTTAGTCGAAAGAGAACAAAGTTGTTTTAGTTTTTTTTTCCAAAACAAGGAAGGGTGTATTGTTTAATTATTTATGTTTTTCTCCTAACCAGCATGGTGTTGTTAAAAAAATTTCAAGTGTTAAGATGTTGTTTAATTTGTGTTTGTTTTTCAAACAGCAGGGTATTCTCTAATTATTGTTGTTTTTTTGTCGAGACTATAGAGTGTTATTTAGTTATTGTTTGTTAGGTTTTGAAAAAGCAGGTTATTCTGTCATTACTGTTGTTGTTGTTTTTTTTACTGAGATTGCGCAATGTTATTTAATTATTGTTTGTTTGTTTCTCAAACAGCAAGGGTTGTTCTGCCATTATTATTTTTATTTTTACCGAGACTGCGCGGTGTTATTTAATTATTGTAGGACATTATAGTTTTAATTAATTCCTCCTGTCCAAACAGCTAGAAATACAAGAAGTGATTCCCATAAAACTAATTAGTATTTAATTAAAACGATACAAGCTTGATGCCGATTACTTAACAATCTGTAAGTTTAGCAAAATAAATTATATTATTTAATTTAAAAAATCATAAAGTGTCGCCTACCACTTTGCCAAAAAAAGCATAAGTAGAGATTTTGTAATATTTTCAGTTTTATATTATTTCTAATTATTTTCTACAGCGGACTGGAGAAGCATTATGTTGTCAGACTGTCCCATAAACGTTACGTGTAAAAATAATTGTGCGATTGAAGAAGATTTGAATGGATGCCCTAAATGCAACTGTGAAAACCTAGATGAAGCCACATGTAAGTTTCCATGTCCAATACAGCTGTGTATGTTTATTTTGTCTCGTCATCATAAACGCTAGGTGTAAAAATAATTGTACGATTGAAGAAGTTGTGAATGGATGTCCTAAATACTAGGTGGAGCCACATGTAAGTCTCCATGTCCAATACAGCTGTGTATGTTTATTTTGTCTCGTCACCATAAACGTTAGGTGTAAAAATAATTGTGCGATTGAAGAATATTTAAATGGATACCCTAAATGCAACTGTGATAACCTAGGTGGAGCCACATGTAAGTTTAAATGTCCAATACAGCCGTGTATATTTATTTTGTCTAGTCACGAACTAGGTGTCTTATTTTCACCTTGGTTCAGGATTTCTTCTAGAAATTCATACTTTCATAGGAAGTCTGGTATTAGTAATAAGATAAAAACAAACAGACAGTGTCGTAACCTACTGTACAAAAAATCATGATATCTTCTTACTTCTACAATTACAACTGTCATATGTCAGACCAGTTTCAGTAAATAGTATTATTTTATAACAATACAACTTTCATATATATCCCACCAGTTTCAGTAAAAAATATTGTTTTTAATAACAATATGCCAGACCAATTTCAGTGAATAATATTGTTTTTCATAACAGTACAATTCTCATATGCCAGACCATTTTTACTAATTCTAATAATATTGTTTTTCATAACAGTACAATTCTCATATGCCAGACCATTTTTACTAATTCTAATAATATTGTTTTTCATAACAGTACAATTCTCATATGCCAGACCATTTTTACTAATTCTAATAATACTAATTTTCTTAACTTATTCGTTACTTAGTAAAGTAAGTAAGATTATCACTAACTATAAAAGGCTTATTCCTTTGTCATTCTGTCGAGAACGCTTTCACGCTCCTTTTTTGGTAATGCTCAACAATGTGCATCGTTGCTTAACAACAAAACTATCACCTGATTGTTCTTAAGCCAACTATGGTGTTTAGGTTAAATGCTCAATATTCTTGTTGATTTGTTAGAAAGGTCTGTTTTTATTCTTTATTTTTTTATAACTTCGTTGATATAACAGCAAAATAGTTTAATTCGGAAGTTTTATGGCATTGAGTTGTATCCAAAAGCAAAATAAAATTTACCAAGTAGTGTTTCAGTTAAGCCTTACGTTACGTTTATGTATTAGGCCTAATGCTCAAATTAGACTACAAATAGGCCTACGATTACTAACGTTATAGAGTCAGTGTTTTAAAAAGTTTTAAGTGGTGAATAAATGTTAATAAATAAATATTATTTTGGTATTTTAACATATATATTATCTACTTGGCCTTAAAACATAAAGAAAAATAAACGTACTTTTATTCACGATTTCATTTTTCTGCGTAGTTTTTACTAAAAATGTGATGATTAAAGAATTACTTCGAGACTGATGAAATAAGTGAAGAGTAGGTGCATTGTGGAGGTACAAATTACTTTTAGTCAAAGTATATAATTTTCGTTAATCATTGTTGAATGATTTCCCACCATTTTTGACGGGCTTTTATACCAGCGTTATCATTATGATTTTTTAGAAACGCCTTCTAGTGGTCGTTTTCGGAAACGCAGCGCGATTTGAATAATAGCAATTAAAAAAATCATAAACACACAGATACTATGTGTTACTTTTAGTTGAAGCCGAATTGGCATTCTTAAGTTGAATAAAAGATGCTAGTGATAAACAAGATAATTTTTACACTTAGTCGGTTATTAAAAAAAGACCTGGGGGGTCAACAGAAAGTCTACGGACCTGTAACGCTAAAATTCGGGGTTGGATTCTCCGCGGCGATAAGATTACATATTGCCCATTTTTTAGCTTTTCACACTAAAACTGAAAGTAGCAACAACAACAACAACTTGATGAGCGCGTGAGTTTACCTTAGGTTCTTTAGAACATCCAGGAAGTAAGTCTTTTAATACTTGAAATAAATCAATAATTAATCTGGCTTTTTATTTCGTAACGCAGTGCTAAAATTGGGCTGGCGTTTTTACAAGCCAGATCTTTTTTCTACGGGAGTTAAATATCAAGGACCACCTTTTGCAAGCTCTCAAGATAATGAATTCATTATACTGTGATATATCTACGTTTTTTAATCCTTCATAGTTTCAAAGTGTTAATAATCTGACCAGTTTATTTACAAACAAAAGATCATTCTAGGATAATGTAATCTCCCTCTTTGGGTGCGTTTATAAAAACGTTTGGTGTTTTCAAATATAAAATCGATATGGTTTACCAACTTTCCAAAAAAAAACAGTAATTAAAAATATAATTATTACTTTCTAACAAAGAAAATAGTCTTAGAGCTATTACTGTTGCACGAGATGTTGAAACAAAAAATTAACCACTTTGTAATTAATTTATTTTCTTCTCCAAATTTCAGTGAA
The DNA here is from genome assembly GCF_000517525.1 of Limulus polyphemus. Taxonomy (NCBI): domain Eukaryota; kingdom Metazoa; phylum Arthropoda; class Merostomata; order Xiphosura; family Limulidae; genus Limulus; species Limulus polyphemus. The sequence goes on from NW_013669782.1 coordinate 92,880, forward strand.
GAAAAGATACGTAGCGACTTGATCTGTTCTTTGGTTTGCTATTCCCACTGCAGCAGACTAGTTTCGCCGAATTCGCGGTTTGTAAGGGATAAACAAATTAAAGTATACCTCATATTGACTATACATCTAAACCAAACAAATTGCTTATATTAAACTACTGTATTAGACCTACTTTATTTATCTGCTTCGCTCTTCCCAGCAGCATTAATGTGCCGTGAGAGGGCAGTGAGAGTAGCGAATCAAACAATTGTTTGTTTGTTTTTAATTAAGCACAAAGCTACACAATGGGCTCTCTGTGCTCTGCCCACCACGGGTATCGAAACCTGGATTTTAGCGTTGTAAGTCCGCAGACAACTAAATAAATAGCCAGTTAGTCTGCTGAATAGTAACAGATAATTAGTTATTTAAACCCCTAAAGTACTTTTGGTTATTAATGTTTAATAAAGCAGGGTACATCTATATCAAATTAAACACTTGTTGTTTTATTGCAGTTGAGAGACAACACACAGGTAACTCTGCTTCAGGTCAGTTCAAGTAGTTTTGTTTTCTTTTATAAGTTTTCAAGGCAAAAAAGAAAAAGATTAAGACTCATGAAAATAAATTTCCGACTTTGATCATTGTAATCTGTAGAATAACTTGCATTAGTAAACTCAACATGATGGTTTATAAGTAAGCATTTTATTCTTTAATTTTCTTTTATGAATAAGCAAGTTTAATAGTTAAGCAAGTACATTCTTCCAGCTGTTTTCTAGAAGACCGGTGATAGTTTAATTATCAAATATTAATGGTATTTTCGTAATTTTATAGTTAGTTAGTTCATATCTTACAAAACAGTCCGTCTACAATATTTTATTTCGTTGGATATTATTTATTACTTTTAAGTATATTGTGATTTTTTGTAGGTGTCGCTAATGAGCTTCCGGTCGTCTTCTACTCATTTATTGTTTGTCTCATTTTTCTCTTCGGGTAAATCATATGGATAAATATATTGTTTTTTTATAGGTGTCGCTAATGAGCTTTCAGTCGTCTTCTGCTCATTTATTCTTTGTCTCATTTTTCTCTTCGGGTAAATCATATGGATAAATATATTGTTTTTTTGTTTTTATAGGTGTCGCTAATGAGCTTCCGGTCGTCTTCTGCTCATTTATTCTTTGTCTCATTCTTCTATTCGGGTAAATCACATGGAGATCTTTGTTCCTGCTTCATTATTCCAAGTCTGCGGAAACAACAAATAAAATATACTATTATTTAAAATTATATCAATAGCAATACTTAACTCCTGATTTAGACTATTAGGGTCAGAGCAGTAAGAAATCCACATTTCGGCCATTGTTGTTACTTAATATATTTAACAGCGTTATTTTTTATATTCTTTGTGATATCGGTTAAATTTTTCATTTCGTAAATAATTTATGACTTTGATATGTTCTGTAATTTCATTTTAAATGTAAAGGAAAAAGTTACTCGTGTCGTTCATTTCACATGCATATGTTTTTCATTTAACATTTAGTTTATTTTATGGTGAAATGTAGCCTTATTTCTTCATTTAATTCAAGAACTGTCCGATAGGTTATGTCAGAATGAAGAAATGTGGATGCGTTGTGTATTTAAAACGTTATTAAGGTTTCTTAAAAATAAAAATATGTCGATAAATCATTGAAGATTGTTTTATGGCGTAGAAAATTATAATTTGACTGTTTTAATGTAAACATCGTAATTTGTAATATATTTTGATGAATTTTATCTACGTTTTTTATGGCGTCTTCTTATGTTAGTTTTTTACCGCGATTAAACACCAGAGTGTTGTTATAATTATTGTTTCCTTGTCCAAACAAGACAAGGAAACAATAACTATAACCAAACTCTGGTGTTTGGACAAGGAAACAATAATTATACCCAAACTCTGGTGTTTCGACAAGGAAACAATAATTATAACAACACTCTATTGTTTGGACAAGGAAACAATAATTATAACAACACTCTGGTGTTTGGACAAGGAAACAATAACTATAACCAAACTCTGGTGTTTGGAAAAGGAAACAATAATTATACCCAAACTCTGGTGTTTGGATAAGGAAACAATAATTATAAAAACACTCTGGTGTTTGGACAAGGAAACAATAATTATAACAACACTCTGGTGGTTGGATAAGGAAACAATAATTATAACAACACTCTGGTGTTTGGACAAGGAAACAATAATTATAACAACACTCTGGTGTTTGGAAAAGGAAACAATAATTATACCCAAACTCTGGTGTTTGGACAAGGAAACAATAATTATAACAACACTCTGGTGTTTGGACAAGGAAACAATAAT
>NW_013669782.1:96084-103713 GCF_000517525.1 Limulus polyphemus
AAACAAATTGACTCTGATCTTAACTAACAAACAGACTGATCTTAACAAACAAATTGACTCTGATCTTAACAAACAAACAGACTGATCTTAACAAACAAATTGACTCTGATCTTAACAAACAAACAGACTGCGATCTTAACAAACAAATTGGCACTGATCTTAACGAACAAACAGACTGCGATCTTAACGAACAAATTGACTGTGATCTTAACGAACACACAGACTGTGATCTTAGCCAGCATATGGTTTTCATTATGATATATATATATTCTTCTTTGATTAGGATAGGCAGAAAAATAAGAAATCCACTGGAAAACTACGAACGGAAATAAAATTGATTCTTCTTAGTTAAATTCTTTTTTAATTTCAGTTGTTGTCTTTTTTTCATATGTAATTCATATTTCTACCTCTGTACTAAGCCAAAAATGGTGGAATAATGTGGCCCAGTAGCCAGTGCTTTAGAATCGTAGTCGGAGGTTCAATGTTCGAGACTTGCTCGCGTCATGTTATTGTATTTCTTACCAAGTCATTTAACCCTAGTTTTTTTCAGTCCATCCAGTTGTGTACCTGGGAATGTATCGCCATTCTTGTCCGCTTGTGTCATTCAAACCGGAGTTCGACACCAGCTCCTATGTGCTCCTTGGCATGGGATGGATATGATTTTGAATAAAACAGTATCCAAAAATAGAAAGATTTTCTGGAGATATACGCTTTAACAGATCCCCAACGTGAGTTAACTGGATCAGTCGGATCTTGACTTCAAGAAATAGCATTATATAGAAAACAAGTAGCCCAGTGGCTTAGGTTATTCTAAGATTCGGTAAACTAACCAGAATAGGTAATTTTAATGTGTTATCTTTTCGGACACGTAAAAAAAAAAAAGTTCATTATTAAGAGCCCCCCTCCCCCACTGGTACAGCAGTAAGTCTATGGACTTATAACGCTAGAAATTGGGTTTCATTACCCGTGGAAGGCACAGCACAGAGAACTCATTGTATTGCTTTATGTTTAACTACAAACTAACAAATCAATATTAAGATCTCATAGTTTTCAAACTATTCAAGCAACTCACAGTCAATACATTTTGATTTTTAGGCAAACCTTGCCACCAGATGGCGTGCCACCAGGGTTAGCTTTATAAACCCTAAAGTTTGAATCCATAATAAAATACACGTTCTTTAAAAAAATAGACCGTTTCGTTGCTTACTGTACTTTATTGAAAATTGAAGCTCGACAACGTTTTGAAAAGAATATAACGTACATCTAAAAACTTTCCTCATCCATTCAGCTTATTGAATATTAAGATGAAGGAAATATTTGGACTATTTGTTTACCGGATAACTTTCAATATAGCGACCTTTAATAAATTAAAAGAATCACACAAGATGATTCATTAGAGTCCACCGTAATTTAGAAAAACTAGCGTTGTCATAGCAACGTCACACGTAACTTAGAAAACTAGTGTTGTCATAGCAACTTTGGTGACTCTTATGAGAGAGAGAAAGAGTTCTGTCCTGATAAAAATAAGCAGTCAGGGAAGGCAAGCTTAAACGAGCATGGGTAAATAAGTAAGAACCTCGCGTGCTTATCACTTGAATGAGCAATACGTGATATGAGCCACCCAGTGGCACAGCGGTATGTCTGCGGATTTAGAACGCTAGAAACCGGGTTTCGATACCCGTGGAAGGTAGAGCACAGATAGCCCATTGTGTAGCTTTGTGCTTAACTTCTAAAAACATCAGGTGATACTATCCTGCTGTTTACAAGAGTATACAATCACACACAAATCAACACTGTACTTCACTATAAAACAATAGAAAGAGAAGAACAAATCAACGCTGTACTTCACTATACAACAATAGAAAGAGAAGAATAAATCAACACTGTGCTTCACTATACAACAATAGAAAGAGAAAAACAAATCAACACTGTGCTTCACTATACAACAATAGAAAGAGAAGAACAAATCAACACTATGCTTCACTATACAACAATAGAAAGAGAAGAACAAATCAACATTGTACTTCACTATAAAACAATAGAAAGAGAAAACAAATCAACACTGTACTTCACTATAAAACAATAGAAAGAGAAAACAAATCAACACTGTACTTCACTATAAAACAATAGAAAGAGAAGAACAAATCAACACTATACTTCACTATACAACAATAGAAAGAGAAGAACAAATCAACACTGTACTTCACTATACAACAATAGAAATAGAAGAACAAATCAACACTGTACTTCACTATACAACAATAGAAATAGAAGAACAAATCAACACTGTACTTCACTATAAAACAATAGAAATAGAAGAACAAATCAACACTGTACTTCACTATAAAACAATAGAAATAGAAGAATAAATCAACACTGTACTTCACTATAAAACAATAGAAATAGAAGAACAAATCAACATTGTACTTCACTATAAAACATTTGTTCTTCTCTTTCTATTGTTGTATAGTGAAGCACAGTGTTGATTTGTTCTTCTCTTTCTATTCAACACTGTACTTCACTATACAACAATAGAAAGAGAAGAACAAATCAACACTATACTTCACTATACAACAATAGAAAGAGAAGAACAAATCAACACTGTACTCCACTATACAACAATAGAAAGAGAAGAACAAATCAACACTATACTTCACTATACAACAATAGAAATAGAAGAACAAATCAACACTGTACTCCACTATACAACAATAGAAAGAGAAGAACAAATCAACACTGTACCTCTACTATACAATAAGAAAAATAGACTGAGAATTCAACGCTTTGCCAGAGACTAAAGCGAGAATTATTTCTAATAATCTGAATTTCATCTTGGGTTGAATTATGATTTGAAAATAGTGAGGAGAAAACGATGACTGCCAGAAATATTATCAGTGAAATCACTCTACGTGGAACATGAACAGCACGCCGCAGGTTAGTCGGTTCGAACTGAGAATAGATAACCACTTTGACTTCGCTTGACTGCACTGAAACTGAACTCATAATAGATCGTTCTTCAATTTCTCCTTTCTTTCTCTCATCCCTTGATGAAGAAGCCGTTATTCATTCTGAAATATATATGTATATACAGTGAACATATTACAAATATTGTCACGTGGTTCAGATAACGAAATCCACTTCTTCTTCTTAAGAAAGTTGTAAAAAAAAAAGAATATCTAACCCTTTCCTGATCTACCAGCTCGTGGTCATGTAAATACAGTCCCTAATTTCGAATGGATAAATAGGAGGAAAGACAGCTGTCAAAGCAGCCAGCACTAACTCTAGAGCTACTCTGATTGAATGGTGTCATTTTTATAATGCACCTACGCTCATAAAATCCAGTACGCGTATTTTTTCGGCAACAGGACGCGAACCATGGACCCTCAGACATGTTAGCCACTAAGCCAGGCTCAGCTCAATATTTAAACTTTTGTGTATTTGTACAAATACCTTTCTAAATGTTTATAATTTGTAATAATATAAACTCCTATTCTGTGGTCGAGTTATCAGTGGACTTGTTTTTCTAGTTCTTTTTAAGGATTTTGATTTTGTTCTAAAACTGAAATAAGTTAATTGACACTGCCTTTAACACGTGAAATTCTCTTTAATTTGTATATAACATTGCTATGATTAAAAACGACAATGTTCTAACAACAGCTAAAATACCATGGCGATACACGTAGTGATCTAAAGTTGGTTACTTTTTCATGTTAACTTGATTCAATGTTTTGCTGTGTTATTTCAAATTCCATTTTGGTCGTGGAATTTGTCTTTATTGTATAAATTTACTCGTTGTATTGCCTTACTCATTGAAGTTAAAGTAGTAAAGACTAGTGTATAGAAGTTCGGATAAAGCTGACCAATTAAAAATATTATTTCGAGAAGTATATTACTATAACGGGGTTTAATGATATATATCCAATAAACGAGGTATTATAGACAAGCACCAAAAATGTGCTTAATGTTCAGAAATTTATTTTTATTTTAATTGTTTGAACCAACTGAGGCTACAGAAACTGGGATTATCATATTTAGAATTTGCTAGTTAAGCCTCGTTAGGCTTAATTATGACTTAAATATCATTACATTATAGTTGAATCACATAAGAAAGAAGTGTAAAGTGTAGGATAGGAAAGTACATTTCTGTGGGGTTTTAATGTATTTTTAGTTACTCTAGTATATTGTGGAGGTTAAAGTTGATTGAGAACTGCAACATGTAGATGTTTCAGTGCATTTTCATAAAGTTTTAACTATTTTAGCTACTATACTACAATACAGGAATAATATGTTGAAATACATCATTTAAGCCTCGTTAGGCTTAATTACAATATAGATTTCATCAAACTAGTTAAATTAGATAAGAAAGTTCTGTAACGTAGGGAATGTTCTATTACACATTAATGGAGTTTTTAGCACATTTTTCGTCAACCTAATATACACGCAGGATTAATGTTGAAACACATCATTAAAGATTTGTCAAGCATAATTATGGTATAAATTTAATCCCATTAGTTAAATTAGGTTATAAAGAACCATAATATATGCAATGTTATATTACATGTTAATGTAGTTTTTCGTTACCAACTATACTACAGAGAAAAATGTTAGAATTTACCAGTTAAGCCTCGTTAGGCTTAAGTATGATATAAATGTCATCACCCTAGTTAAATTATGTAAGAAAGATCCGCAACATTTACTATCTTATGGCATGTATTAATGAAGTTTTATTTAATTTTTAGTTACCCTACTATTCCACAGGGAATAATATTAAATTACGTGTCGTATGATTTAGGTCTAATTAGCCCTAATAAAATAGTTTTATCACTATTAATGCAAACTTCTGTAGGCACGGTTGGTAACAGAGGTCAACGCGGCGAAGTAGTTTCACGCTTTGGACTCGTAGTCGGATAGTTGTGTCCACTTTACCCCAATTGTTTCAGTCTACCAATCTGTATAATGTGTACCTGATGTTAGCTGGAGATTAACCTGCGATGGTTCAACCGTGGGGAAATGTGACCATTCTCATCCGATAACCCAAGTCTTTCAGTCTCAAATAATCCTAAGGACCTTATAAAAGTAGTGAAGAAAACATCTACATATTTTATTTTATTCGCTTTTAAACATCATATACGTACAATTTTCATATGTTTATACACACACACACACACACATATATATATATATAATACTTCCACATTTTTATGTTTAGATATATGTACTGAGAATACGAATATCATCAAGAAAATACAATGAAAGTATTTCAATAACCATTTCATGAAATAAACAATTCTCAACAAGTTGTATTTTCTTTATCAATTTGTGATTTAAAATTATGTTTACATGATAAATAAGGAGTAACGCTTACCTGATAAGCCGGAAATAAGTTTACCCGATAAATAGGAAATAATGAGTATTGGAAAATCGAAAGTAATTTTAACCTGATAAATCGGAAGTAATGTTTATATAATAAGCCATTAATAATTTTTCCTGATAAATCGGAAGTAATGTTTATCTAATAAACCAGAAATAATTTTTCCTGATAAACATTACTTCCGATTTATCAGGAAAAATTATGTTTGGTTTATTAGATAAACATTACTTCCGATTTATCTAATAAACCAAAAATAATTTTCCTGATAAATCGGAAGTAATGTTTATCTAGTACACCTAAAGTAAGTTATATTGACAAACTAGCAGCATTGTTTATCTGATACACCGGAAGTTTGTTTGCACGTTACACAACAATCTTTTGTTTTCAGAACAGAGAATCTTTAAAATAAAACACTATAGTTATAAAGAGAATAAAATAATATATATATATACTATTCTTTGAAAAACTGTTTTAACTCATAAATTGAACTTTAGCTAACAATTATAATACTAACGCAACTCGTCTGAGTGTTACGTATTTTGGATTTTAAAATATCAAAACAAATGTACAGTTTTTACATACATGGTCATCATCTAAAGTATATAAGATACATTCGAATACAAAAATATAGAGTGATAAAAAATACAATCGTTTTGAAATTAGTCTACGACGTCTCACGCTTTTCTATAATTCATAGAGTTACAAAACTAAAGAATATTAAACATCAAATATTTAATTCATTATAAACACCTAGAGTTAGATACGAGTCAAATTGTGAACAGCTACAATCAGAAACTGTAATTACGTTACTTGACACAGCAGATTACTTTGGTTTGTTTCATGTCGTGATTAAAATGAATTTAGTTTGGCGTAACTAATTACTGTAAGCCTACTAAGTGATAATTCGGTGTAGACGACAGTTATGAAATAATTAGCTACAAATATAAGACACACTAGATTTGGCTAAGAATAACGCATGCGCAAGTATATTTATATTATTTTATTGCCTGCTTTTAGCCCCCTCTAGTTTTTATTCCGGCAGCCAATGTGATAGAAAATTAATCAATAATGAATAAAACTACTTAATTCGATTATTTAGCAAGTGTAGCAGCTGATGTACATAATTTAATAAAAAAAATATTTCCGAACCTTAGCAACTGCAAATTAGGCTTAGTTAAACATCTCTTAAGCCTACTTGTATCAATTTATTATAGTGTAATTTTTCCGCGTAAAATACTTACAGAATTATTTTTACATGTGTTCCCCTGACTTAAAGAATATTTATTTCTATATTTATAATTTCTTGATATTTTAAATGAATAACAAAACCAAGGACGTGTAATGTTGACTGCTTTTGTTTCAAACAACTCCTGGAGTAAAAAATGGTTTTTAACTAAACTAAAACTCATAAAAGCTAAAATTTCTTTGGAAATTTATCACACCTATAATTGTTCTTTGTTTCAGAATTTTCGCACAAAGCTACACAAGTTTGTTTGTGTTTAAGCTCAAAGGTACGCGATGGGCTATCTGCGCTGTGTCCACCACGGGTATTGAAACTCTATTTTTAACGTGTGAGTCCTCATGGTTACTGCTGAGCCACTAGGAGACTAACTACACAAGAGTGATTCGTGTGTGACTATCGCTATATTTGATCTGATAGGCTAGAGAGAAAGCAGTTAGTCAACAGTATTCTTACCTGGGATTTGACTGTCACTCTTAGAACGCCATCCAAAGTGCGGAGCGCGTTTTTGCAGCAATTTAACGCGAATCATAAATCCTCGAATTCGCAGATCGAGCAAGTTAACCCAAGGCCACGCCCAGGTTCATGTTCATAACAGAAAATTCAATATTTTCTTCACAAAACCGTAGGACTAATCGCTTTAAAATGTGATTAGAAATTTAAGATTTATTTTTGCATTTTACATACGACATCAATTAATGCAATAAAAATGTGCAAAAACTTTGTCGTATCAGTATACTTCCAGCTCACAAAAGAAACACCACTGTTGTCATTCATTCCTAGAACACAAAAACAAAACAGTTGAAGTTTTACATAACACTGAAGCACACCACTGTTGTCATTCATTCCTAGAACACAAAAACAAAACAGTTGAAGTTTTACATAACACTGAAGCACACCACTGTTGTCATTCATTCCTAGAACACAAAAACAAAACAGTTGAAGTTTTACATAACACTGAAGCACACCACTGTTGTCATTCATTCCTAGAACACAAAAACAAAACAGTTGAAGTTTT
>NW_013669782.1:104531-106667 GCF_000517525.1 Limulus polyphemus
CCCCCACGGCTGAAAGGGCGAGCATGTTTGGTGTGACGGGGATTCGAACCCGCGACCCGCAGTTTTAAAAGGCACAGACTAACTTCGATTTCGAGAGAACGCAAGCTCTAGAGTCTATACCTCGATAGAAAAATTTCGCAAAATACGTAATCAAATTTATGGCTACAATTTTTTTCTGTCATTCTAATTAGTTTGAGTTATCATTAAAAATCACGCTTTCAAGGCATCAAAAAATCTTCGACAATATAAAAGTATTTTGATAAAATAATTTGAACTAAAAAGATACAGGATGCATTTCTTTGTGATGTTTAGATATAATTACCTTACCAAGAATATACTTTTAATTTTTAATAACTCTTATCATAGAGGTCGCTATTGAGGCTTATAAACACATATAAAAAATATACGTGGATGAGAACATCTACACAGAACCAGACATACAGATTAACAAGTTTACCACGTAATCAAGATCAGTAAAATGCCAAAAAAAATGGATGGAAATATAAGTATAAAAACTTTCATAGTACAACTTTTTCTACAGAGGGGGGGGGGATGCATACATGGTAACAACTCACGTCAAATAGTTATCTGTTACACAATGGTACAACGTAGTTACTGAGCAGCACAAGCTATGATGAAAATATGTAACTATAGCCTAGTTCACAACATTGATACGTCAAGGGTAATTTACGACTGCTCGGCTGATAATACCATACCTTATTTTTGCAGTCCTCCAAAGTTTGCGGATTAGAATGTCCTTGTTATCTTCACAGTCTCCATATTTTAGCTGTCGGTAATGGACTATCTGCGCTCTGTTCGTCGTGGGGAATCGATCCCCAAATTTCAACGTTGCAAGGCCGTAAACTTATCGCTGGTCCACCAGGAGGAGGACCTGTATTCCAGAGAAACTCCGCTGCAGAGGAAATTTTCCTCTTGATAATTAATTATTCTACCGATATTTCTAGCCAATCACTTTATTCTACCGATACTTCTAGCCAATCACTGTCTCCTACTGTATATTTCTAGCCAATCATTATGACCTACTTTACATTTCTAGCCAATCACTGTGATCTACTTTATATTCCTAACCAATCACTGTGACCAACTTTACATTTTGAGCAAATGTAAACTTATTCCATTGATAAAAATTAAAACACGTCAAGAGCCCTGGAAAATTTTTAAAAGAATCATACACATTTACAGAACAACTCTTCGAGTTGGGTTGTTTGTTAAGCACAAAGGTACTCAATGGGCTATCTGTGCCCACTTACTGCTGAGCCACTTGGGCCACTTTTTCACTACTATAAATACGATCAATGAAATTTAGGCAATTTTCATAGCTACACATTCCAATAAAAATATTTTCTTTTTTTCCTTCATAAGAAGAATTAAGTGGTAACAATAGCGTTATATGATTTTTATGTTCAACATAACTACTTCCATTAGCAGTTCATATCTGTTATCTTTGTAACAATAAAGCCAGTCCTCAGAACTGGTGGACACAGACTTCCGTGCATCTACGGGATAAACACAGTTTAATAAAGTTTACTGTTTTGAACACAATGTACTAGAAAGTTCTGAGTAGTTCATCAGTCACAATGAGCTAAGAAACAGAGAGAGAGAGAGAGAGAAATAAAATATTGAAAAGGATTAAGAGGTATTGTTATTTTTCTAGCTGGAGACCACTAATGGGCCCGTTAGGAATACTGTGCAACCATTGATAATTTTTGAATTACGCCTTGTTATTTGCAAGACAAAGAGTAGAGTTACAATCTTCTCAGTGTTCATTTACAGTTTAACTTCATTGTATTAGATGCAGTTTGCGAGCCGTCAGTCTAAATCCACGTCCTCCAACCTTTGTTTGTATGTTTGGTCGCCAACAATGCACAGAGCTAGAATGTGAAAATGGTAACATACACGTTTAACAGCATATATCTGTATTGAAAGTTACTTCAATTTCGTTTAACACAGACAAGACGAACTTTGTAATTAAGGACAAGTTACTGTCAATTCGTTGATTACTAACAATATCACTAACATTTCACAACAAGCTTGGCATGATCGCTATGCTTCCCTAACATTCACAACAAGCTTGCCATGATCGCTATGCTTCCCTAACATTCACAACAAGCTTGC
>NW_013669783.1:0-13264 GCF_000517525.1 Limulus polyphemus
ACCCTCATGCTAACATTGTTAGTATCGTTTTACTGTGATGTTTTCAACACTTTCCTCCGACTGGTACTAGTACAGGGTCAATTAATAACCTCGTGCTAACATTGTTAGTATCGTTTTACTGTGATGTTTTCAACACTTTCCTCCGACTGGTACTAGTACAGGGCCAATTAATAACCTCGTGCTAACATTGTTAGTATCGTTTTATTGTGATGTTTTCAACACTTTCCTCCGACTGGTACTAGTACAGGGCCAATTAATAACCTCGTGCTAACATTGTAAGTATCGTTTTATTGTGATGTTTCAACACATTCCTCCGACTGGTACTAGTACAAGGCCAATTAATAACCTCGTGCTAACATTGTTAGTAACGTTTTATTGTGATGTTTCAACACATTGTTCTTGATAGTATCAGTTTTGAGTCAGTGAAGTACAAACCTTCACAAAATATTGAACTGTAAAACGACCAGAAATACTCTCCAGTCCGCTTCCTTATCATCGGCTTCGACCTGTACTTTGGGTCGGTAATAGCGTCAATGAATAGAGACAAAGCAATCATCACCAACATGGCTATTACCAGGACAAACCACACCTACAGAAGAAAACATCAATGATCAAACTATTAAAGTGAAATTCGACAAACACGGCGCTTCCGAACTTTATCGATAATCAAGGCTTAATCTTAGGCTAAAAAAAACTAACGAATTTTCAGCAAGTTAAACGTGCTGCTCTCTCTCGGTAAACATGTAATTCAAATCAACTGATTTAACACCTTCAATGGACCTAACATCTAGATATTTTACTATCCGATCTGACCACCGTGATCACCCTCAATTAACATGCCCATAATATTGTTGCGTCAGCGAGGTCACGTGACTAGTGTGACGCCACGTTTCTAGAACTATCTTGTTCCTTCATGAATGCCCTAGCATTTACTAGATAGGGTAGTCTGGTATATATATAAGAGGGTGACAACGTGACGCAATAATGTGTGTGTAGACAGTGAGTAATTGATCTGCAGTCAGAGAGTATTATTGAGCACGTTCGTTGTTATAGCGTTTGTTTTAGCGCGATTGTTGAAATTAAGTGTATGGTAAAGTTATATTCGGAAAGAATAAACCAGTTTTATTAAGTAAGGACTTGTGTCGCTAAAGTTTCGTCGGAACGAAGTTACGGAAAGTTAATTAACAAACGGAGACGTAACAATATTTTAACAGCCGATATTTCCGTCACGATCGCCCGCCATTAAACACATGTAATAAAGTACAATTCATGTCAGAAAATTAATATATAAGTATTTTATCATTTATATAATTTTCACTGTTCAACACACTTACAAAGCAGAGGAAGGGTCTAGAAATTACTTCAGTTATATTCCACTGACTCTTGCAGTTAGCCTAACTCTTAGACTAATCCCAATCTCGTTATCGCGAGATAAAACGAGATAGCGTCATAAGTTTGAATACTAGTAGGTAGTGTTCTTTCTATTCGTATATTTGGCTTATTTTGAAAGCTTGTTAAGTGGTCCTGATGTCGTTATCATTTGCCGTTTTTAACATATTAAGACTTATTTTTGGATCCTGACATGTTTTCAAAACTAAACTAATAAATTTATTTCGATAAAGTTTCGTATACTGATAGAATATAAGCTTGAGAGGTAAAAAAAAAACGAAATACTCAATGGCGAGAAAAAAAAACGGAAACTCGTGTAACTACCATTTGTGCTATTATCGTTATTACAGAAACATTCATAACTAAAAAAAATTTACATTCAAGGTTTAGTGTTAGTAGTTTTCTGTCAGTGTAGCACGGGATTTTAAGAAATTACAGAACAATTATAGAGGGCGTTTCGAGGAAGATTTGTTTGTTGTTAAAAGCAAAGCTACACAATGGTTATCTGTACTCTGCCCACCACGGGTATCAAAAACCGATTTCTAGGGGTACAAATCCACAGGCTGTGCCACTAGGGGACTTCAAAGAAAAGTTTGTTTATTGGATTTTGCGCAAATTCACACGAACCATTCATAAATTTGAAGTGATAGACTAGAGGGAAGGCAGCTAGTCAACATCATACAAGTACAACTCTTAGGCTGCTCTTGTCAGACTAACCAGTAAAATTTGAACGTACGGATAGTGTTTTGACGGGAACGGGACGCGAAATATGGAACCTTAGATCCAAAGTCCGACACATTATACACTTAACTCTACCCCCTTTCAGAATAACTAACCATAAAAGTGAATGAATATTACCATTTGGCGAGTGGCGACGATATACGTTTAATATTTTTTTACGTTTAACGAACGTTTACGTAAAACATATGGTTCCCTCCTCGAAGTGGTCCTAGTCGTTTTGCAATATGTTATAAGAAAACACTTCCATTCGGCTCTAATAATGAAGTAAATATATGGATTATGTACGTCTTTGAATGGCAACAGCGGTGGTAGTGAAGATTAGGCTGACGGGGTAGAAACTACGTGTAATTAGAAAACTGACAGTCAATGCCGAAGCTTTATTGATTGTTCTCCTTAAATTGCTTTCTGTTGTAGGAAACGGGTGAATAATTTATCACTACACAATCTTTTAGCGAAAGTTATAACGCAACGGAAATTTTAAGTCTAAAGACGACGTCGAAAAATTAGTTTTACCAAAACCTTTTCTTTACACGCAATCTGATTGGAGGGTTATTTTTGCATCATAGTTTATTGCAAGTGCAGCATTTTACTTTGGGGGGGGGGGACATGTTACATTTACTTGTCTTTTTTTCGCAGAAATTTTTTTTTTATATGTCAAAAATAAATTATTGTTTGTTCTTAAGCTATCCGTGATGTTTCAACCGCGGATATCAAACCCAGATTTTTAGTGTTATAAGCCCTAAGACTTTCCGCTCAGACACTGGGTGGGTGGGGCAGTAATAATAATATAAATTTCAAGAGGCAAAGCATTTGTTAACATTATGAGCAAAGGAACAACCAAGTTTTGACAATTTTATCGGCCCAACATTGCAAATTAAGTCTTGAGATAAACAAATATATTTTATTTCATTTTTTTTTAAACACGTTAAATATTTTTACTTATCATATTACAGTACGTAAAAAGCTCCCTTACCTGCCAGTCAAAGGTTAAAATGTAGCCGAAAACGTTCGTAGTCTTTCTTTTCATTCTGCCCGCCATGACCGCTAGGTAGCCAGTGGCAAGATTTGAGGTGAACGTAGCCACTTTTGACCGGGCATACGTGGTAGCAAAAGGCCCAAGGGCAAGATCTGCTTCCTAAAAACACCGGAACAAATACGCTGACCTTTATATCCAAAACTTTATAAGTTTGTTTTGTTTACTAATACCATTTTTAAGACATTAAAACAAAACCAAAGCTTGTATCGATCTTACCTAAGATTCGACAAACACCTCAGCTAACCGATATTCCTACGTATTTAGCCGTTTTCAGCATGAGCATCGCCTTATACGACACATGGGCTTCACGAACAGGTCCGAGACCCTAGGTTCAGTCATAGCTGTACCTAATTTATAACTGTTGATCAAAAACCTACTGCTTACAGGGATACTCTTAATCAAATAGAGAGAATAATTCTGATTTTACAAAGCGACCTCTGTTGAAATCGCAAGTTGTTTTCATTGACATATCGTAGGTACGAACGTTGGACCTTATTTTCAGCAGCCCAGTACGCTAACCTAGGCCCGAGATTCGTGGACTTGAATTCATCAGAGCAAGCCCTTTTCTCGATATTAACAGACAGAGACACCTATACAAACATAAGTAGCGTGCATTGAGATATTTTCCTTTTAAGTGGTATGTCCAAATTGTTCACATTCTATTGTTTTTCACTCTTCTCGCTAAATAAGTTTTTTTTCTTACATTCCGCTAAGATAGAAAGATAAACTCACATTATTGTGAAGCATTCCAATCATTCCACTCCACGTTCCGTCTGGGTACTCCATCCCCCAGTGTTTGTCTTCAGGCATGTAAATCTCATATCTCGAGTAAGACGTAGATCAACAACAACAAATTAAAAGACAGTTTCAGAAGAAAATAAATACATATAATAAACAGGGAGAAGCAAAACTTACTATACAGTTGGTAATATACGATTGGTCCTAAACAAAATATTATAAAGACGACTGGGACCTATTTAATTATTGTTTCTTTCTAAATCAAAAACTGTATAGTCAGTTTTACCCCCCTCTATAAACTGTTCAAAAACTGTATAGTCAGTTTTACCCTCCCCTCTATAAACAAACAGTTTCAAGGAAATAACTTGTGAGCGAAAGTTAAATCTAAGATATGTTAAACAACCAGAATAGTTGTATATTTAAAGATATTACAACGTGTATACACAACCACGAAACACGTATTATAACGTGTATACACAAGGACTGAAACACAACCACTGTACATCTATTATAATGTGTATATACAAGGAACGAAACACAACCACGATACATGTATCACAACGTGTATATACAAGGATCGAAACACAAACACGATACATGTATTATAACGTGTATACACAAGGACTGAAACACAACCACTGTAACACGTATTATAACGTGTATACACAAGGACCGAAACACAACCACGAAACATGTATTACAACGTGTATATAGAAGGACCGAAACACAACCACGATATATGTATTATAACGTGTATACACAAGGACCAAAACACAACCACGATACATATCTGTGTTTACACAACGAACAATATACGGCCCTTAATTAATACAATAATACTTGTATATCTAAATGTTAAGACAACCGTAACATGATGTATGTCTAAGGGCAATAATACAAATATAATACTTGTGTATATAAGTATCATAACACAACCACAATAAGAACGCTATTACAACCATAATGTCTGTGGCTCTTCTGAGTTCTACAATGTCTCTACCCTTAAACAACGTACCTGAAATTCATCAGTTTCGACAAATTTTCCATGACGTTAGCCATTGGTCCAGATAATTTTGTTCCATTAACTGATTGGTCGATACTTACCCAGGGTTTCCACTAGAAAAAAAACAAGTAGTTGAATTATTCTCTCTAAACGGCTAAATGTGTTTTTTGTTTTACTATTCGTTTTATTTGTTTAGTACAGAGACAGCTCAGTGGTAAGCTCGCAGGCTTAAAGTATTAGAATTCTGAGTTCGACCCCTGAGATGAGCATAGTCCAGGTAGTTTTTGTGCAGCTTTGTGCTTAATCACAAAGAAGCCCTAGTTTTAAAATTTGCAAAAAATTTCCTCAGATTTTCATTTTATCATTAATAACAATCTTCAGATTTTCATTATAGCGTTAATAACTATCTTCAGATTTTCATTATAGCGTTAATAACCATCTTCAGATATTCATTTTATCATTAATAACAATCTTCAGATTTTCATTATAGCGTTAATAACCATCTTCAGAGTTTCATTTTATCATTAATGACAATCTTCAGATTTTCATTATAGCGTTAATAACCATCTTCAGATTTCATTATAACGTTAATAACTATATTCAGAGTTTCATTTTATCATTAATAACAATCTTCAGATTTTCATTTTATCATTAATAACTATCTTCAGATTTTCATTTTATCATTAATAACTATCTTCAAATTTTCATTTTATCATTAATAACAATCTTCAGATTTTCATTATAGCGTTAATAACCATCTTCAGATTTCATTTTATCATTAATAACTATTTTCATAATTTCATTATATTATTAATAATTATCTTCATACTTTCATTATAAATCAGAAGCTAAGCCTAGAGAATTTTAAACTCATCAGCACCGCAGCCAGAATTATTTAGCATGCCAATCTTATCTTTTAAATATACGTACAGATGTTTTAACAAACAGAGTGGGCCATAGTGAACCCTCCACTAAAGGAACACCAAACTACAAGTAATACATTAAAACTTTCTCTATTTGTATCATCATTAAAAATGTTCAAAGTTCTCACGCTTGATCACC
Source organism: Limulus polyphemus (assembly GCF_000517525.1). Lineage (NCBI taxonomy): Eukaryota > Metazoa > Arthropoda > Merostomata > Xiphosura > Limulidae > Limulus > Limulus polyphemus. The sequence continues at coordinate 5,970 of NW_013669783.1, forward strand.
TAAATATCCCCACATGACAACAACAAAAAGTCGCATGAAATACAATAGTATTAGTATTCTTAGTATCTTTATCGGAAGGAAGGGGTCGCTGTGGTCCATCCTGTACTTCACCAGTTTGGCAGCAGCTCTCAAAATAGTTGTAAAATTTATAAACACCATTTCATAATAACCTTTTATTTTCTATGAAAACTATTTCATAATCAAAATATCATTAAAATTTATCTAGAAACTTCTTTTATTAGATAACAAGATAAATTCTCGCTTATCATGTTTTTTTTTTGTTTATTTATGCTGTCAAACATTGTAATAAAAGATTTCTAGAAAATGCGATAGCAACAGTACTGAAGTCAAAACATACTGATAAACTTACTAAAGCCAATACATTCAGTTAACTATATTTTGTGATTTATTGGGTTTGTTGGCTGATATTGGTGAAAGATACCAAAAACCCAAGGCTGACACGTGCGAACGTGAACCTGAAACTACTACTGTCAACACAGTAAGCGATACAGTAACTAAAACTCGGAAAGATACGATATAAAAGGCATGTAAAAGAAACCTTCATTCAAACAAGTCATAAAAACATATCGTGTTTTTATTTGGTATTATCCGTTAGTTTGCTTTAATGATCTACCCGGTAAGTTTCTTTTTGGGGGAAGAAAATAAAATTGCATGGTGACCCAACAAATAGTCAGCATTCCGGGCTATGTATCAAAAGGTCCAAAGTTCGAGTCCGCGATATGCCGCTGAACAAGCTCCGTCTTTGCATCTGTGTTTGTTTGTTTGTAATCAAGCACAAAGCTACACAATGGGCTATCTGTGCTCTGCCCACCACGGGTATCGAAACCCGGATTCTAGCGTTGTAAGTCCGCAGACATACCGCTGTGTCACTGGGGGGCTTGCATCTGTGAACGTGTTATTAAAGTGACTACCAACCCTACTATTCGGTTAAGGTCAGCGGTATAGACGGTGTGAAATATTGATTGGTTGCAATCTTTCTGGTCACCTAAAATCAGTGGTGGGGTGGTTGTGTTTGTCTGTCTCTGACCTGCCTGTTTAGCCAATCTGTTGCATATAAGAGCTGTTGGACATATTGAATCACTACCTACATATATAAATCAATAGTTTACATACTAACATACTCATTTATTGTAAACAGGCGATCAAGTCAGCACTATAAAACAATAATGAAACTAAATCAAAAATGGTCATAATGAGAAATCAAGATTTATTTTTCTACTACCAGTTATGAGTTAATGATGACAACAAGGACTGGTAATGTAAAAATAATTTTTGATTTTTAGGTCTCACTATGATTGGTTTGTTTGTTTGTAGTTAAGCACAAAGCTATACAATTGGTTTGTAGGGTTTTAAGTCCGCAGACATACTGATGTGCACTGGAGGGCGTCTCACTATGAATATTTTTTATTTGTACTTCAGCAGGTTCCCCGAAAGTGTTCTGTTTCAAGAGCAAATAAGACCATAATTAAATATTTTTACTTCTTGCTTTTGAAGTTCCTATGTCATGCTGTATTGTAGCCGACAGAGTGCATAATTGTTCTTGTGGTTCATGGCATCCGCACGTTTTCCCGACGTCACAACAGTACAAATTGCAACGTTAAGCGTCCCTTATGTGACGTCATTTTAGTGTCTACTGTTTAACTGATTAACAGACAGCACACTATTGTATAATGGTACTAGAGGTTAAAACAGGTGACCCGTTCAGGCGGTCTTCGGCCCCCTTTCGGAGAAAATAAAGTGAATGAACGATTTGAATTCCTAAAAGGTTCACCAATAACAAACTTTAATACAGGTGTTGAAATAAGCATGATAAGATATAAGCTGATACAATAACTGTTGGATATCTCGGGCTAACATACCACAAGATATTCAAGAAGAAATTATACTTCAACAAAATAATAAAACCGAAAAAGAGAACACAATTCAAGTCTGACAAACCCATAACAGCTCTAAAAATATCTATCAAAAAAATTTATTAAGGTCGACTTTGTTGTAATACGTTTTAGTTACTGTCCCTCTGCTACCCCCTCCCTAGTGGTTCAGCGGTAAGTCTAATAGATTGTAACGATAAAACCGGGCTTCGATAACCGTAGTGAGCAGTATAGATAACCCTTCGTGTAGCTTTATGCTACAAACAAACAAACAATACCTTCCCTCTAGTGTATCATTTCAAAACTATAGACAGCTAGCACAGACAGCCCTCGAATAACTTTTCGCAAAAAACTAACGTTGTTTTTATTAATACATTCAATATGTACTGCTTTTTCATTCGATAATTAACGAGACAGATTATGTCAGAGTTAGGACTAATTTACATAATTATATAAATATTTTATGATGAAATGTTTAGAACTTACAGTATGTGTGTGTGTGCGTTTTCTTACAGCAAAGTCCCCCGGTAGGACAGCAGTAAGCTTTCAGATTTACAATGCTAAAATCAGGGGTTCTAGTCCCTTCGATGGATACAGCAGGTGTGTTTTCTCATATTTGGTAAACTGTTTATTTTAGACAGTCAGTTTAACAACTGGTTTTCTGCTCTATATCCAGCGCGGGGAATCGAGACCCTGATTTCAGCACTGTAAATCCGCTATCCAATCGGGGGACTAGAACTTAGAGATATGTTTATATATATATATTAGCCTTAGACAAAAATACCAATTTCTAGGTTTGAACCAGGATAAAGAATCAAATGTAGAAAGCAACGTCACGTGGTAAATAGCAAGGAAAATAAACATAGGGCTGATCAGTATTCAGGTTGTTAAGTATAGAAAACTAGCATAAACAAGAGTTAGAATTAACGTAGATGTTTGGGAAACACGAGGATTTGTTAGATACATTGTAATGAAGTTACACATCGTGCCAATAATTATAGAGGATGTAATGACTTCTACTAAGTAATAGTCCCTCAGTGGGTCAGCGGTAAGTTTAGACTTACAAAGCTAAAATTCGGGGCTCGATTCCCCGCGCTGGACATAGAGCAAAAAATCAGTTGTTCAGCTGAGCGCCAAAATAACAAACAATTTACCAAATAATATATCATTTTTGATAAATAAAATTAGAAATAAAATCTACGTTTTACTCAAAACTGAGGAGGAAAGTAAACATCGATTTTCTACATAAAGAAAATATCTGCTAATGATTAAATATTTAAAGAATCTTCTACTATAAACCATCAGACATTTATATGTTAATTTACTCGTGATACGTAGCTTCAAGTATGACTTTATACTTAAAAAAACTACTGATCAATCACGATTTGTTTGGTAAATTAGATGTTAAGTGCAGTAACGGAACATGTCAAGTGTTTTAAACGTGAATCTGTCACTACTGTATCAACCTACACCAGTAAGTATTGAAAGAATCTGTTTCTACTGTATCAACCTACACCAGTAAGTATTGAAAGAATCTGTTTCTACTGTATCAACCTACACCATAAGTATTGAAAGAATCTATTACTACTGGATTAACCTACACCAGTAAGTATTGAAATAATCTGTTACTACTGGATTAACCTACACCAGTAAGTATTGAAAGAATCTGTTACTCCTGGATTAACCTACACCAGTAAGTATTGAAAGAATCTGTTTCTACTGGATTAACCTACACCAGTAAGTATTGAAAGAATCTGTTACTACTGGATTAACCTACACCAGTAAGTATTGAAAGAATCTGTTTCTACTGGATTAACCTACACCAGTAAGTATTGAAAGAATCTGTTACTACTGGATTAACCTACACCAGTAAGTATTGAAAGAATCTGTTTCTACTGGATTAACCTACACCAGTAAGTACTGAAAGAATCTGTTTCTACTGAGTTAAGTTACACCAGTAAGTATTGAAAGAATCTGTTTCTACTGAGTTAAGTTACACTTTCTGAATAGAAAGCGCCCCCCCCCCCCCAGTGGCACAGCGGTATGTCTGCGGACTTACAACGCTAGAATCCGGGTTTCGATACCCGTGGTGGGCAGAGCACAGGTAGCCCATTGTGTAGCTTTGTGCTTAATTACAAAAAAAGAAACTGAGCAGGAAGCAATGAACGAATAAGGTTTAGTTAAATAAATCATTGATATAATATAAAGGAAAGTACATAATGCAACTTTATTGACACAACTTAAATACACAATCATAAAGGAAAACAAATTGTTTAAAGGAAAACGTGGTTGAGTTATGCGATGATCATATTTAAAATACCGATGTTTGTTCGATAATAACGAGTAAAGCTTTCATAAATTAATTCAAAGATAAAACATACACTTGGTGCAAAATATAAGCTTCGTTTACACATGACATAAAACATAAAGATTGCGATCCATAAAGTTGTACTTATATACAAACATTGTGTATTATATATGCCTATTTTGTGTTACTTACATTTAAAGCACATATTCGTAGAAAAAGCTTCGAAGATACATTTCCAAACATTTTCCGTATCTATGAGAAACAAAAAAAATCAATAGCTCTTTATCTTTCAAGGTGCGATATCTCAACTAGTCTTAGTAGATAAAACACAATATCGTTTATCATCAATAGATTATGTCTTTACTGAAAGGATATAAACTGATATTAAAAGGTAGGTTCATAGAAGAAGTATGTAAAAAAATAATAAACATTTATATACGAATTCAAAGAAAATTATCGAGATTTTTCAGAGAACTATAAAAACGTTTTGGTCACGAGTTAAACACGTGAATGTGTAATAACTTTTTTCGGGATGCTTGGTTCTCTCTCGTTCCAATAAAGCTGAAATTGCAACATAATATATCACTTTCGCAATCATTTTAATAACGAGGATTTAGCTCTTTAAACCTAACTTACAAAAACTATCTCACAAATGATTATAAAACTAACAGCAAATTTTTCAAAACGTTATTAAACACGTATCTACTTTTCTAAATCACCGAAATTCTTATATTTTGGTTTCTTTATTTTTTTTATCCTTCGTGGTTTCTGTCAACATATAGAGCAGAGGCGTCTTCTTGGTGTCTGTATGTCTGTTCTTTAATACCATACTTGAAGAACGATCTCAACCAAATTTGGCAAGCACGATAGAGCCACCAGGTAAAAAAAAAACATAGAGGGCTATTCCTTAGGATCCGACCCCTTTGTAAAATCCCTGGGCAACATTATGTAACATCCCCAGAGGTACCCTATGTAACATCCCCGGTGTACCTTAAGTATTCACCATACTACTCTATTGATCTCTACCAATTTTTAAATACACTCTTAAGTCACCGAATATGACCCCTTCCCCATGTCACTCCCTGGGAGCCCCTGTCTGCCTCTGTGTCCGTCTTTCACACCTTTGACCAATTTCAACCAAACTTGGCATGGCCCTTCGGGCTACCCATGGAGTGGTATAGGAATCGATGTTCGTATCTAGCTATTCTCTACTGTTGATCTCTAACAAAATTAAGATACATCGTCAGGACACCCCGAAGAGAAACACACGGTCGAGACTTCGAACAGCCCCACCTATCATCGTTGCACGCTCAATGGGTACGTCAGTCAACTGATCATTAATAAAACAGCTACAAATGTTCTCTTAAAGTGTGAATAAATGTCATTAGCTGGTGCCCACCCACCCCCCGGTGATACAACAGTAAGCTTGAGAGCTTATAATGCTTAAATTGGAGGTTCGATACCTGGGGTGAGCACAGCATAAATAGCCAGTTGTGCAGCTTTGCGCTTAACGAAAAACCAACAAACAATTATGTGGTTGTACTTACAAAATTTTAAAGTTTGTTGGACACTTATTATATTTGGCCTTCCAAACCACGTGGCTTCAGGCGTGGCCTAGTTCTTAATGTGCCGAACTGTGGATTGAAGGATCCAAGGTTCGGGACGTGATGCCAGTGAACACACACTGTGGTTGCGTTATGAAATGTGACTTTCACTCCCATAATTCGACTTACAGAGTAGGATAAATCCCTTGTGGCCATGGGTGCTGCTAGCTGGTTGCCTTCCAATAGACAATAGTATAATATTAAGGAGGACTCTACCTACAAAGACCTCTGTCCTGGCAGTTTAGCCCACGTGCACATAAAATGCCGTTGAGATTGTAATTTCCAAATCCAAACCCAATGAAAACATCTTGGGAAATGTTTTGTATATATAATTTTTCATACTTTCAGGAACAAGAATATGAAGTTCTATCAAATCTGAGTTGGCGTTAAAAATTGTACATCTTAATTAACATTTGCTGCTTTGATTCTTTTCTATTAGGATTTCCCTGAGTAAAAAAATTCCCTTGAATAGCAAGTAAACTCAGCTGAAGATTGGAAGATTTGTTTATAGTAAAACGTTTATATTAGAGGTTGCTTTTAAAGCATCTCTTGCTTCATGAAGATGGAGTTTGAGAAATAAGCTCACTAGGCAATTAATAAATTTTAAGGCAAGTGTTCTCAAACTGAAGGCGTCGTGAAGAATTTAAGAAGATACATCAAACCTCTATGAAGATTTATATATGGGTTTATATATAAATGTCTGTGTAACTAGTAATTAAAGCCTCTTTTCAACCATATTCCTGTCTAGTTGCGCTACAAGGAACCATTCCCTATTTTTAACCTTACTTCTGTCTGGTTGTGCTACAAGGAGGCATTTCCACTTTTCAATCTTACTTCTGTCTGGTTGTGCTACAAGGAGGCATTTCCTCTTTTAAATCTTACTTCTGTCTGGTTGTAAGACAACGAAGTATTTCTCTTTTCAATCTTACTTCTGTCCGGTTGTGCTACAAGGAAGCATTTCCCCTTTTCAGTCTTACTTCTATGTGGTTGTAAAACATCGAAGCATTTCCCCTTTTCAATCTTACTTCTATCTAGTTGTAAAACAACGAATCATTTCCCCTTTTCAATCTTACATGGTGCTACAATGAGGCATTTCCTGTTTTCAACTTTACTTCTGTCTGGTCGAACTACAATGGAAACATTTCATTTTTTTTTTAATGTTCCGCAGGTTTTGTTGATTAGGTTTGTTTGTTTTTTATTATTATGAAATAGTTTAAAAATCAGCTGTATTATAATGCTATGGAGTTTTCAAAATGGTGTTATTCTCTTCACATTTTTACTTTCCTAATAACTTTGGATTATTGAGTTGTTTATCCGTGAAAAATGGGATCTAGATAACATTGTTTGTTTGCTTTGAATTTCGCGCAGAGCGACGCGAGGGATATCTGCGCTAGCCGTCTCTAATGTAGCAATGAAAGATTAGAGGGAATGCAGCTAGCTCATCACCACCCACCGCCAACTCTTGGGCTACTCTTTTACCAACGAACAGTG
>NW_013669783.1:13274-15018 GCF_000517525.1 Limulus polyphemus
GAGCATGTTTGGTGTTACGGGGATTCGAACCCGCGACCCTCAGATTGCGAGTCAAGCGCTCTAACCACCTGGCCATCCCGGAAAAGAATAAGTTTTAAATCTTATCAAGTAAAATCAGTTAACTATTGCAGTCTAACGTGTATTATAAATGCAAAACGTAAATAACAATATAAAAAAATCCGCTATTTTAACTCCTATTGGGTAAAAAAACAAAAAAATTAAAGCCTGAAAAAAAAAGTACTATTTACAAATTGAGACTATTTCTACACTATTGATTAAATGGGTTAAAATGAAATAAAAGCTTACGTATTAATAGCTGGAACTATACCAAAAATAACACCTTTCTGAGGCTCGTTGCTGAAGGAGAAAGGTCTCTGCATGTGTTAAAACCTAAACCACTTTACAGAAAACCTTGTATGGTATAGTCTGGTTTCCAACAAATAAAATTCTAGCACAAGCTTGATTGACTTACTTTTTTGAACCCACAACTCATCGTGTTTCAGCAGAACTTGATCTTATTGAAAAAAAGTACTTGTATTACATATGTTAGACAATATTGAGCATATTTAGGCCTAATAAGTGCATTGTCTAAACACGTGGACGATCTCAGGTTACTTTGTCGACAAATGGTTCTAATTTGGCGAGTCCTTCCAACATTACCAAACTACAGATGGTGTTTTCTCTTACTTAAACACGTTCAATTGGTCGTAACCATCTTCTCGCTCCGCCTCTTCACGTGAACTTCTGTTTTGAATGTAGCACTGATGGTCTTTTTGTCGATTGTTGTCAGTTTGCCTTGCTTTTTATACTGTTCTCAATTGCGTAACATTCACCCCATTTCGTTGCACGTTAATGCTCTGTAAGTATTATGTAAAATTATATGTATTATTTGAGAATTGTTTAGAAACTCAAACCGATGTGATGTATCAGTCAGTTCTGAGAAAAGTGAACTAAAATCAGATAAGTTTGGAAACTGAAAAGTCATAAAGTAACGTTGAAGATAACATATCTCTTGATAGCATGAAGAAGGCACTATTTCTATTTTTCATTCCCTTCCTAAAAACGGTAAATCAAAATTACGCCTGTCGTTATCCTAAGACTAACTCTCTGTTACTCCATAGCATTATATTGGTTTGTTTATAAAGATCTTGACTCGAAACTCAGTCTTTATGTCGCTAGTGGCTAAAATACGTTGAATCTTGATAACCACCAGGCTGCAGCACTGAAGCAGTTTTTGGAAAAATAACATACATTGCCTGTAACGAGAAGTACTTCATTAGCATTGATTTTTAAAAAACACGAAAACAACTAAACGTATTCTTTAATAACTTTAGTGTCTGGTAAAACAGAATCACAACGACAATTGTTGTATTCTGAATTAATAGTAAGAAAAAGTAAGTAGATTTAACAAACTTTGGGATTTTTTGTAACTTACGTATTTTTTTTTTTTAGAGTGAATTAAATTATTTATGTAAACAGGTTCTATGGGAGTTATGATTTAAGTTTGTAATGGCACAGCGGTTGAAATTGGTTCTTAAAATAGTGTTACGACAGCGGTAGTCACGTGACTCTGGTAACACGTCATAGGTTTCTAGAAGGATCATGACTGTTCCCAGCAACTCTTGTCATTTCTACGCGCCCTCTATTTTAGTATATAAGCCGGCAAATAAAGTGACGGCATAGATAATTTCAGAGATAGAGACGGACAACTGAGTCAAGCGCGGAAGTGACCGTAAGTAAACTG
>NW_013669783.1:16018-19323 GCF_000517525.1 Limulus polyphemus
AAAACTTTAAAATAATAAAGTATTCACTCACAAATATAAATTAATCATTAATATTTAAACCAAACAGTCTTTTATATCATGACAGTTATAATCTTCATGTGACTGTTCATACCTTTGTTATTTGGAAAACAGCCTTCGAGCCATTACTTTTAGAGGATAATTTCACATAATTAACACTTGACTGTACTATGATTACTTTCATGTCTGAAGCCCATGGCCCAACGGTAAGCTTGAGGCCTAGTTGGGCATTTTTAAAGGAATTTTTAGTAGTGGGGCAAACTTTCAAAATGGGCCCAAAAAGTTTTTCAGGAATCCATCGTTTAAATCTATCAATCACAATAAATATCATTTGCAAACAAAACATCAATGTATGAGGACACGTTATTTATAAAGATGGGTATCTTTCTTACAGCCTGTAATGGAATCATGGTTAAAAGCTCATCAAATAAACGTTTTACAAGTTTGTTCTACAAATGTTACATCAAAACATATCAAGCTACTAGGGCAAAAAGACACATTTTTCCTTCAGTTGTGAGACAGGAAAGAGGATCCACTGGAGAAATTGCTCCACTACTTAGTATGTTTAAAAAACGCCCTGAACTGGGCTAGTAGCGTAAAAAATCGGGTTCGGTCCCTGCTGTGGGCATAGCCTAGATTGCACACTGTGCAGCTTCGACTTAAACAAACAAACGAATTTATACCTGAAATTCGAACTGAATACAGCCTGCCAATGTATAACTGCCATTCCGAAGCTTACTGTGTCAAGTATACAAATTTGACCGATGGTGATTTAATTTTCTGGAACCTCGCATCAACAGTTTATCACGCTAACTATTACATCACGCTCGGGCACAGGTGTCAAATATAAAAGACTGTTTAGTGTAGGTATTAGTAATCTATTCCTTTTGTTAGTGAATATTTCATTATTGTTTAGTTATTTTCATAACAAGAGAATTAAAAGCAATATCTTAAAGGCGATAATTATGACAAGTTTGGTTACTTAACTCGGTAAGAGTTGTACGTTGTGTTTATAATTCATTGATGTTGAGGCTATTGAACGTAGCGTGCAATCCATTGATGTCCAGGATATAGAGATTTCTAGAAGGCCTAAGTGATAGGCGTATAAATAGCGGCAAGCAGACGTAAAAAGAAAGCGTGCAAAGAGCTAAAAGTAAAGCTGGGTGAAATAGAGTTTCGATCAGAGAAAAATTTGAAAACGTAACGTTAACCGTCGTAGGAGTGAATAGCCTAACGGTTGATTTGTTAAAGTGAGATTAACAGTTTTCTGCCAATTTAGGAGAATAATTTGTCTTGTCAAATGGTGTTATATAGCAATTGAAGCTGCCTGTGTGGACTTAGACAGAAAGCAGACTATTATTTGGAAGTAGATCTATATGCGAAAGCAGATGTTTATTGGAAGTAGGCCTAAATTCGAAAAAGCAGACGAGAATCGGAAGCTCAGGATACAACTGCGGTAACTCAGCGACTGATACAGTTGTGATAAAATAAAAGAGAGAGAGAAGAAAAAAATAAGTGATTTATACACTGATATTGTTTAAGATATAAAAATAGAGAAAAATAGTTCGGCTTGTCAATTGAATTCTAAAACAATTGAATTGGTCTAAGTGGACTTTTTGTAAATAATTTTTGTACATACGTTTACTTTGTTTTGAATATGCTGTTTTAAAACAAGCGGAGAGCGTGCTATTCATTTATCGTCGAATATATCGCCAACAAGTCATAGACACCTACTGTAGAAGAATCCTTAGCCCAACACACTCATATACTTACTTTAATACACAAACTAAAAAGTAAGCTCCTGACAACAGATGTGAGGTTATTTGTACTATTTTTCTGTTCACAAACGTTGTCCTTAATAATTATAAATACTTTTACAAATTTTATGGCATTCAACAGACAGCATTTTTTTGTAAAATAATTCATGCTTTTGACTTTCAAAAACCAGAAGCTGTACACAACTGATTGAATCGTACAACTTTACACCCCCTACAGCTCAAAACCAGTTATTGCATACTGTTATGTCTCCGTTCGTTAGTTAATTTTCCGTAAATTCGTTCCGACGAAACTTTAGCGACACAAGTCCTTTCTCAAATAAAACTGGTTTATTCTCTCTGAATAAAACTTTGCGATACACTTAATTTCAACAGTCGCTCTATAACAAACGCTATAATTCACAACGAACTTCTCACGTGCTCAACAATATTCTCTCTGACTGCAGTTCAATTACTCATTGTTCCCGTCACGTTGTGACGTCTTATATATACAAGACTAACACATATCTAGTAAACGCTAGAGCATTCATGAAGGAACAGGATATTTCCAGAAGGACGTGGCGTGATACTAGTCACGTGACCTCGCTGACGCAACAATACTAACGTTACTATAGTAACTTCCAAACTACCTGCTTAAACTACTTTCTATAAACATACAAGCACAAATTATATAATGACGTACATCAAATTCTGTCATTATACCACTTTATCTTAAACTATATTATATTTAGGTACAGACATAAAAGGGTGGAAGTATTTGTACTAACATGTTTAAAAAAAGCATATTGATGACACTTCTCTGTGGGTATTAAATAAAATTCTAAGGTCAAAAAGAACTCATGTTTAACTTTGTTTTTTCTTGTATAGCTTGATTCACAATTTGTGAGAATAAAACATGTGTAACAAGTGATTACCTTTCATTAGTAGGTGGTTTCTGAAATAAAATAATTGTTTTTTTCTTATAGCAAAGCCACATCGGGCTATCTGCTGTGTTCACGGAGGGGAATCGAACCCCTGATTTAAGCGCTGTAAATCCGGACAAATAAAATAAATATATTTATCTATCTATAACCACTTATTTCACCTACTTGTAGAAGATACGAATAAGTGACGGACATAAAATTCTAAAATATATATATATATATATATATTGAATTATTAACTGTTGCATAATGGTGAGTTAACAAATAGATAGTTTATCAAAATAGGCTTAACAAGTAAAAAAGAGCTAATCAAAATGTATATAAAATGTCTCAAAATAAATAAATAAAAATATTCTATAATAATTTAGTTATAAAATTAAAAAATAAATACAACCAGTGAGCCATTATATGTTTTGTTTTTCAATTTACACAGATACTTCTTTTAGTGGAAACGGTTGGATTTACTATTGGTGTGATCGGTAGATGGCCAGTAGGAAGTACTAAAAAAGCCACAAACTCAAAATAAGTTTTGTTTGTTTTGAATTTCACGCAAAGCTACACGAGGGCTATCTGCGCTAGCCGTCCCTAA
>NW_013669783.1:20323-22538 GCF_000517525.1 Limulus polyphemus
GAATTTCACGCAAAGCTACACGAGGGCTATCTGCGCTAGCCGTCCCAATTTAGCAGTGTAAGACTAGAGGGAAGGCAGCTAGTCATCACCACCCACCGCCAACTCTTGGGCTACTCTTTTAACAACGAATAGTGGGATTGACCGTCACATTATAACGCCCCCACGGCTGAAAGGGCGAGCATGTTTGGTGTGACGGGGATTCGAACCTGCGAATTGCGAGTCGAGCGCCTTAACCACCTGGCCATGCTGGGCCCTCAAAATAAGGTGCTAAGCAAAATTGATTACGTTATTTCTTTTCCACATTTAGTGCAGGTGTTCACTAGAAACTTAATGAAAACTAGCTGGAGTACCCATCCCCTGGACGGAAGTTATGTAAATTCATGATTAAAGAAAGTTTATCTTAAGGCATCAAAAGTTGCTTCTCTCATATGTAATAGTAACAAACGCCCATAAGAAAAACTAGAAAACAAAAATGTGAAATCGCAATTTTGCATACATCTCCCCATGGATCCAATGAACCTCCATACCAAATTTAGTGAAGATCCATCTACAGGGGGCGAAGTAATGATAAAAAACGCAAAATGAAAAACTGAAAATTCGTATGTACACCCTAATAAACAATCTAATAAACCTCCATACTAATTTTGGTGAATATCAATCCACTCCCTGCGGAGTATTATATTTATATAGATGCAGAAACACATAACCTAGAACATAAATGAAATGTCTTTGAATGAATGGGTTAAACTAATGTCACACAGATTCACTACGAAGATTCATTAATCGCTAAGTATCTATAATTGTTCTTGAACTGTAATTTGAATATTTCACCTCTGATGATGAACGTGTATGTTAAGCCATCCGAAACGTGTGATCTCAACTAATTTATGTCTCTTGAGATGATATTTGTACTAAAACTTTGTTGCACCAAAAACAGTTATATGGTAATATAATATACCTCGCTCAAAATACAGGAAAGTTTCACTGCAGTTCTTCAAATATAGTCAAAGCGAACACACGAGACTTAGTAGCCTAAACACGGAACAAGTAAGTATCAAGCCCTAATTCTCATCTATTTTAATCATCCACTAATTGCTCAGCGGGTTCGGTTCCCATAGTGGGCACAAAGCAGATATCCCATTGTGCATTTTTTTGATAGATTCAAAAATATTCTTAAATTTAAGATTATAATACATAGCATAATGACATTAATCCTTAACATTTCAGTAATGCAGAATAGAAATATTTATTGCAAAAACGTCCAACAAGATAGAGTAAGAAAATGAATAAAGGCGACAATTAAGTAAGCCAGATTGAAAGTATGTCTCTGGGGTGTTGAAGTTGATTAAAGTAAAGATAAGAAAAATTAATATTGGATACAGCAACTGGTATCTGTATTCCATTTGTTATTTGATACACTTGAATACGTAATGCTTGCTCACAGCTATCTTCTTTATGCAATGATTTTATACTTATTCTTATGTGTATCTCTCTTCTCCTTCGCTTTATTATGTTTTATGACTTGTAGTTTTGAAGCTTATAATTTATTTCGATGGGCCTGTATCATCACGTACGAAGGTAATGTGTCATAGACTAACGTATATTTCTTTTCAACTTAGGTTGTCGTTACCACTAGCTTAAGAGAATAATTATCTTATAATTTAAGCTACAATATTCAAATATCATGAGTTATCCCCAAAGTCACGCACAAGTTAGAAATATGTTACAATCCAGGAAAATCGAGCCAAAGAAACAAATTACAAACTACACTTAACTTGATCATTTGGAGTAGGCCTAATTGTTGATATCTTTCAGAGAAGGCTTAACTGTCCATATAATTCATTCTTTCAAGATTATTTGCGAAGAAAACTCTAAACAACAAGACTTCCATAATTTGGAATGTAAAAAGTAACCAATTAAGCAGAACGGGTGCATAGTGTAAAAGTGTAATGAAGTAATGAAAAAAAACCTAAAAACATATGAACGTAGCTAATCCGAATGAATGTTGTTCCTGGCGAAAGGCATCTGCTCGAAACGTCGCACAAAATAAACTAGAAACAGTTTTCATCTAGACGTGCCAATTTATTCCTTATTATAATTTATCCAAGTGTTACGCCTCTGTGTTCGTTGGTTAATTTTCCGTAGAAATTCTTTCCGGAAAACTTCAGCGACACAAGTCCTTTCTTAGATAAACTAGTTTATTCTTTCTCAATAC
>NW_013669783.1:22686-23982 GCF_000517525.1 Limulus polyphemus
AATTCACAACGATTCACACACTTTACTTTCAGTAATTGATTCAACTGTCCGTCTCTATCTCTGCCAATATGCAATTCAATTGTTGCCGTCACTTTATTTGCCGGCTTATATAGTATAAAAGCGCGCGTCTAGCGAACGCTCGAGCCTTCAGGAACCTTCGAGATACTCATTACGTGTTACCAGAGTCACGTGACTTCCGCTGTCGTAACACAAGTTTAAAACATTTGAAGTGTAGAAGGAAAGACGAATAGTTAGGGAATGCTTCTAGTTGGGCCTCAAAAGACAATCGAGTCTTGTAACAATAAGGTACAAGTACATATCGTTTCATGTATTGATATACCAAAATTGTTATGTAATAAGAGAATTGTATTTCCTTACTTCCTAATCTTTTTGAAAATTATATAATCTATTTCCTCCGTTCTTTATTTAACTTTACAAAAAAAAACACAAGTAAATATAAAAATCGTTTATTTCTCTTCTTAAGTTTCATGACGCTCGTACATTTTAACCTCAAAAGCTCAAGGATTTTGTGATCAAACTTTCACTTGACTGACGTAGTTTAATAACGCAAGTGTTCAGTTTGGTTCTGTTAAACTCAATCATTAAAGCGAAAAGACCTAGTTCAGTGATTCTTCTATTTATCAAATCAAACTGGAAAAAAAAGTATTTTATCAAAACGTAGAGATCTACAAGAATGCCGTTTCTCTCTGATAATTTATGCTGGAAAAAGTCCCTGTGCCAAAATACAAACACTTACAATAATAATAATGTTTTCTCTCCGTATTAGTTGACATTACAAGAAAATTCCTGTGTCAAACGTAGATATATATATACATGTAAATAATGTTTGTTTGTTTTTCTATATATATATATATATGTTAAATATTTCTTTTCTTTTTCAACAGAGCTTAAATTGAAAAGAAAATCTGTGACGTAGAGGTCTAATGCATTCTTTGATTGTCCTACCCTCTTCTATAGACTGCAGGCTTCGCCTATTCAAGGTTCGTTACGTACACATCAGTACAGGTGGGTTAGCAAACCAAAGAATAAGAAGAAAACTTAGCGGTTATTTCAGTATTAAGTATTTCTGGATAAACTTCGGAATACTAGGGGGCGCTCAGAAACATCATCTTCACTTCGCCCCACACGTTATGGAGCTGAAGGCCTATATGGGTGAACACTAACCAGTCTATATCATATAATGGAGATTGGGTTGGAACTGGCAACAGGTATATCGAGTATTATGAATCAGGATAGATAAATGGGGAAGAGGGGACATCGGCATCTGACATGGTC
>NW_013669783.1:24927-27892 GCF_000517525.1 Limulus polyphemus
TGTAGTGTCACTGTAATCAAGAATATGACGTTCAAGTACTTGTCCAAAGATGTAGAAGGTGCAGCACCATCAACAAGTATAGGATAGAAGGGAGAGCATCGTTGACCTGTGAGGAGCTTAAAACGGTTCCAGAATTGCGAGGAAGAAGAGGAATAACTGAGTTTGTTACAGGCCTGATGCCATCGCTGACGTTGGACTGCCCGAACAAAATTACGTGCAGTACGTTGAAGACCCCGGGATCGTTGCAGCAACAAGGGATCATGAAACCGACGGTATTCACGCAATAAATTGGAAGAGTGATGTAACAGATCTACAGCTCTATGAGGTAAGGCTGTTTTATGGGGAGCTGAAGAAGAAGTCGGTATGTGTAAAGCACTGGCATCAGAGAGAAGAGTGGTGAGTAATGTGGCGAAGGAGTCAACATCGGTTGTTGTAGTAAGAGGTCCATCTATATCTGGTATGGCACTAGCAATGTGTGAAGCATAATATTTCCAGTCGGCAGAACGAAAATTTAGATGAGTTTGACGGGAAGCACGAGGAACAGACAAGGACTGCGAACGGACACAAAGTTATATGGGGAGATGATCACTACCATCCAGAGAACACATCTGGAGAGTGATAAAAGGAACCAGGTTGGAAGAAACAAAGACAATATCAGGTGACGAATGAAAAATTGGACGACTAAGGGCAGGCAGGGGTAGCAAAGAACCAGAAAGGGAACATAAGGAGGACTGAAAACGTACAAGGTCGGCAGAGGTCTTACTGTGGTAGTTGACATCAGCAAGAAGAACATAGCTGCGAAAAGAGTGGTCCAGAAAGAAGAGAAAGGCAATGGGCAAGGGAACTCCGGGACAAATGTAGATAGTTGCAATAGTGATGATACGAGATGGGAAGTAAACAATGGCTACCAAATGTTCAGGGTTAGTGGACTGTGGAAGGGAATGCAGGCGCATGGGAAGGCGAGTACGTGTAGCGATTGCCACACCTCCTCGGGCCCGACCCATAGGATGATCATGGCGATGCAGAGTGTACCCTGACAGATGGATCCTTTGAGTGTGTTTCAGAAAAGTTTCATTAAGGATAACGTCAAGTATTTCGGGATAAACTTCGGAAGACTACGGGAGGCGCTCAGAAACATCATCTTCTCTTCGCCCCCATATGTGATGGAGCTGAAGGCCTATAATTTGAAGAAATACCATTAAGTCTCTTATAACGGTGAAGTTTATATAATTTCTATGGGTTTTGAGTCTGTTTTACTTCACCATATAACAACCTCAATTAATTTAGGTATGTGAATAATGTTATGATATTTCGTCGAATTAATTGTTCGATATTATATACCGGACCAACTGTTTAAAATAACTGTATATATATATGTGTGTTAAACATATTATTCACTTACCTAAATTACTTTAGGTTACTATAAGGTATTAGTAAAACGGGCATAAAATGCCATAGACAAAACGTCAATTCATACCGGTACATAAAGTGCATTGTATCTGTTATTTTAAATGTATACACGACGATTGTACGAGTATATGGCTTATAGAAATGTAATAAAAAAATATTACTGGTAATATTTGATAAGAACTCCACTGTTCACATTGGCGATGCTAAAACTAGTGTTAACGTACTGTTTCGTGTCGTAACTTTTGTTTCTTTACATGTCATTTTATAGTACAATATCAACACAATTTTATTTGCCAAAATAAAGTACTTTCGTTGGACTAAGTATCAGTTCAAAGTTTATTGATTTCTAAAGATAAAGAAAATCAAATACATTAAAATAATCCTTCAAATCATATCTTGTCAAACGAATAATGTACATTTCATGTTGTTGTTTTCTAATTTCACTTATGTGTAGGTGTTCTAAACCTACATGACATCAGGCACGCCATGTGGTAAACACGCCTTAAGTAAACATCTTTCTATTGTCCTGACTCTTGACTATGAATCGATTTAAAGTGGAAGACAAGCATAACGATCCAGCAGAAGATTTAAAACAACCTGAACTTATCTTGTGAGTTCCGTTGTAAAGTTTTGAATCGTTACACAATGGGCTGTTTGCGCTGGTTGTATAACCATAAACACAGGATTGTATCATTTATACAGGGTTTATTTTTTTTCGTGAATACACGGGTTACATAACCATGAACACAGGGTTTGTAACGTCATATTTACAGAAGTTATTAAGTCATGAACATATATTGATTTTATTACATTGAACATATTAAGGTATCACACGACGTGGCGTGATACTAGTCACGTGACCTCTGCTGACGCAACAATATTAATGTATTACTGCAAATCGCTAACACTTCCACGACTAAATGAATTACATTTTACTTTTCAGTTCTTTCCGTAAATACTCCATAAAAAGAAATATAAAAGTATTAATTATTAAAGTAATTATATAACGTTCTTAATTTATAAATACGGAATGATCCCTAAGAAAAAATATCATCACTAGCAGTTGTTTCTAAGACACGTGACAAGCATAAAATAAGTAAGAACGTTCAAACTTTTATCGTATACATTAAAAGTAAAATATACAAGAAAACTTTACAGTCAAAAACTCTACATTTTCGGTGGAGAAAGTTCCACCATCTTCAGGAGATTGGAAGAGTTTTACTTGTATATTTTACTCTTAACTTAACCCCCCAGTGACACATCGGCATGTCTGCGGACTTACAACGCTAGAATCCGGGTTTCGATACCCGTGCTGGGCAGAGCACAGATAGCCCATTGTGTAGCTTTGTGCTTGATTACAAACAAACAATATGCAATAGGGCCCCCCAGTGGCACAGCGGTATGTCTGGTGACTTACAACGCTAGAATCCGGGTTTCGATACCCGTGGTGGGCAGAGCACAGATAGCCCATTGTGTAGCTTTGTGCTTAATTACAAACAAAACTTATACAATAAATTATTGTGCAGTTTTAAACGTTAATTGTTTTTACGTATTT
>NW_013669783.1:28509-41276 GCF_000517525.1 Limulus polyphemus
AGCGGTATGTCTGGTGACTTACAACGCTAGAATCCGGGTTTCGATACCCGTGGTGGGCAGAGCACAGATAGCCCATTGTGTAGCTTTGTGCTTAATTACAAACAAAACTTATACAATAAATTATTGTGCAGTTTTAAACGTTAATTGTTTTTACGTATTTTTATGAAATTTATGCCCAAAAATAGTCGTAGAATATATTGGATATGATAAGCAACCGTAAAAATCGAAAGATTAATGAAAGGGGTCATGTTTGTATTTCTGACAAATACGGAGCAGATCAAATGATAAATTATTTGTAGTAACTTGAAATGAAAACTACAGATTGCGCAAAATTAAGCACAGCTTCAATTGATACCGATACGTGATATTTAATTTTAGCAACATCATTTTCTTTCTAGATGTCCGTTCGAAGCCTAGTGTTAATCGTGCCCTAAACTGTGAAGCTAAAGGTTCGTATTTCTCAGCCCGTTGCCTCAAAAACACACGCCACAATTTGGGGCCATAGGTACACAATAAAAGTGACGGCCATCTTCCACTGTTCGACTTGTTTCAAGTTAAGCACAAAGCTACACAATGGGCCATCTATGCTCTGCCCATCATGGATATCGAAACCCGGATTCTAGCGTTGTAAGTCCGCAGACATACCGCTGTGCTACTGGGGGGCCCACTGTTCGATCAGTCTATAGTAACCTAAGATTTGGCTGTTGGCTTGCTGTTCTCCTTTAAATCTGTCAATTCAACATTTGGGTGATTTTGCGCAGATAGCCATTGTGTAGCTTTCCGCGAAATTCTAAGCAAACTAACGTTTTATGTTATAGATTAAGTACAGTGGGCGTAATGTGTCTCCTCTTCGTTTTTTGACATAAATTTGGAATAAAAAAAACTAAACTTTTCTGTTATAAAAGTTTGTCTTAATTGTTTTGTGTTGAATCCAAGTTATACAAGATTATTTTTGCTTAATACAGGTTTTCCTAAAATATTTTCGTTCAAATTGAGTTTATTATTATATCAATCAATATGTTTATAATCTAAATGGCTGAAATTATGCTTTAAATAATATTTGTTTTTTAGAGTTTTTTTTCTTGCTCGTTTGTTTTGTATTTGATCAATTTTACACTAAAAAAAAGTACAGATCATTTATACTGTTCATTTCCATGGCCGGTGCTAGCGGGGAAGATAGATGGCGGTTCCCCCTGAAATTTCATTGCCACCCCCACCCCCAAGCTAATGCCGTCCACTACACTAATTTTATATTCATTTTATATTTGGCCCCCTTTATATGTCTCATTTCACACACACAGTTAAGAAGAAACACTGGAGCCGAGACTTCTTTAGCACTCTGGCCGTGAAAGTGGGTTTTCTCCGGGCACTCCGGTTTCCCCCTCACAACTAAATTATCCTTGGTTTAGCCCTGAAGGCTCAACCCTGAAAAGGGACCGTCCTAAATTTAAAGCCTATATTCTTTTCCTAAATAATCAAACGGAAACTGGTCGCTTGGTGAAAGTCTTGGTCCTTCTCTCTGCCCCAACAACTGCCACCGAACTTCACGAAGTTGCTTCGAGCCTTTCTACAGGCCGCACGGCTTCCCGACTACATCTCTCGAACTAACAACGCCTCAGCACGTCAGAACAATTACACTCACGAAGTATAACAGCACACGCGCGGGGTTGAAGGGGAACGAACGTTCCCGAGCACCCCAGTTGGGAAGAGAGAACTTCGTTCTCTCTTCCTTCAAACTAAACCCCTGCCACGTTTTTTTTTTTTTTTTTTAGACTTCTTTCAGGAAACCCTCTCCCATGACTTGGGCTTGGCATGGCCTAGTGATTAGGGTGATCGACACACTAGCTGCAGGCCGCGGGATCAAATCCCGTCTCCGAACATGTTCATCTTTTCAGCCGTTAGGGTGTTATACTGTGACGAGTAATTCCACTATTCGTTGGTAAAAGAATAGCCCAAGAGTTGGCGGTGGGTGGTGTTGACTAGTTGCCTTTTCTCTAGTCTATCAGTTCAAAATTAGGAACGGCTGGCGCAGATAGCATTCGAGTGGCTTTGTTCGAAATTCAACAAATAAACACACACGGACACAAACACCCGACTTCATTAAGGTCCGGTATAAAAATAGCCCCAATCCGCCCCTGATAGTTTGCTTTACCTTTCGACATTCAATTAACAAGAACGTCATGCCTTCACGAAAAATTACCCAAATATTTATGAAGTTCATGACTATACAGTTTCTCGACAGGTTTGATGTATCAGATGAGCCATTGTGTTCTTACGTCATAGATAACTTATCAAAAGAAAGCCAGTCGAACTCTGCCACTTTTCACGATAAGACAGAACCAAAGTAATAGCTAACCTCGCCATCAAACACCTTTAATGTATTTTGGATTGTGAAGGAAGGTAAGTATGTGTGTATTTTAGCAGATGGTGACGTCTGTTTAACTCAAGCTGAGTTATTAGTAGAACCATATTTGGTTTCGCTAGTTTATATTCAAGGAAATATTAAAATCGGTTTTTATTAATTACTGATAAGAAACAGATTGCTATTTGCAATTGAACTGAAGAGTTAACCTAATTTTCTTTATACTGCAGTTATATTAACACCATGTTGAACAAACAAGTTACAGTAGTAGTAGTAGTAGTAGTAGTAGTAGGTTAATGGAGGATTAAATGATAAATTTTCTGCTGTATTTTTCGTACATGACTCTAAGGCTGTAGTAATAAGTTTATTTTATAAGTTTTGAAATCAAAACTAGAATGACTCAAATTTCCTAAAGAAAAACAATAGTGAATTATTTCTAGCTTGTATTCTTAAGAAATATTATACGTTTTTGTTTCAGGGTCGGGTATGGCCTAGTGGACTATGAACCCGAGGATTCATGGTCCTTGACTCTTTTGCCACAAAAATGCGCTCCGCACTTTGGGGCCATAGATGTGCTTTAAAATTGACGGTCGAGTTTCACTTTTCGATCAGACAAGAGTTGGCGTCGTGTACTGTTAACTCTCAACCTTCCCTTTATTGTATCAGTTCATAATTAGGACCATATATTCACATATAGCCCTTCTGTAGCTTTGCAGTAAATTCTGGAACAAAAAATTAAATACTCTCGTTCATCTGTTCAAATTAATGGTTATGCACAGATAGTGCTTTTGTTACTTTGCACGAAATTATGAAATAAACAAACTAGTTTTTGCTATAAATATAGCAAATTAAGTATTTTCTTCCACAATAGCTGGGCCTGTGGAAATTACTTGTAAACAGATGTGATGTCGAAACTGTTTTTCTGATGTAGTTAGGCCTGTGGAAATTACTTGCAAACAGATGTGATATCGAAACTGTTTTTCTGATGTAGTTAGACCTGTGGAAATTACTTGTAAACAGATGTGATATCGAAACTGTTTTCCTGATGTAGTTAGGCCTGTGGAAATTACTTGCAAACAGATGTGATATCGAAACTGTTTTTCTGATGTAGTTAGGCCTGTGGAAATTACTTGCAAACAGATGTGATATCGAAACTGTTTTTCTGGTGTAGTCCTGAAAGGTTCAGGATTTTGATACTTTCATTCCATTAAAAAAAAAGTAAGAGAAACTGCTAAATCAACACTTTCAGGCAGCAAACGACAACTCACAGAAGCTTAAAGGCGTACTGAAATGAGTTAATTTTCCTAACAACGATTACATTAACTTGAGTAAGGAAGCACATTATGCTAATACAATAATAACGATTTATAAAATTAAATAATAGATTTATTTTGAGGGAATTGTACTACAGGCTTCGACAGAACATTGATTTGTCTTCCTCAGGTATGGTCTGTAGCCTAGAAATGTTCTATCGAAACATGTAGTATGCCCCCCCCCCCAAATATAAATCAGTTATTCTAGGACGATCCCTGACCTTTAACTTATTGGTTATTTTTCACCCTTTAATATATCCTACTTTGTAAAATAATCAAAGCACCAAACAATCAAAAAACAAATTATCACTATCGTAACAAAAGTGTATTTTTAATAGTTAAGACGTTTGAATTAATTTGCATAAGGACTGAGCGGGGATTTAAAGGCAGTCAGTGTAATAAATGCGCTTTTTTCAACCTACAAGATGTCCTTGTTTTTACAATCTTTTGAATTCATCAGACTGGTCGCCATCTTTGATTGTCCAAGATAATAGTTTATACTGATTAAAACAGTCTGTAACTGAACACCTTAAGACTTTAGCAAATATAGCCGTTCATAATAAGTTCGTAAACAACGATTTATAAGCACAATACAAAAAACGCCCCCATCCCTTTAATTAGGCAAGTATATATATGAATGTTTCCGAACAGTGTCTAGTAATCTTATACTACTCATCAATGTGTAAAAAGTTAAAGTTTTCATTTTGACTTCAGATAAGCCCAATCTTGTCTATTTATCACTTATAGGTGTTCTGTCTTTTTAAAACCCAAACCTCACGTGTCGATTTTCCGTGTGATTCGACAAAGATCTAAAACGTTTTCACGGAAACGACTCCGGAAACGATTCGACTTTAAAAGTCATCTTCAAGTCGCACCAAGACAGAGTTCTGTCGTATTCACAAGATAGATTTCTGTCGTATTCACAAGATAGATTTCTGTCGTATTCACAAGATAGATTTCTGTCGTATTCACAAGATAGATTTCTGTCGTATTCACAAGATAGATTTCTGTCGTATTCACAACATAGAGTTCTGTCGTATTCACAACATAGAGTTCTGTCGTATTCACAAGATAGATTTCTGTCGTATTCACAACATAGAGTTCTGTCGTATTCTGAACGATTTCTCCAGTGAGTCATATATATATTTCTACCAATGAACAGAAGCCAATCCTTTGACGTTTAGGCTTGCACTCCGTGGATCAGAATTTTACTTCAATTTCAAAACAATAAATAAAAAACCCGTGTGTTTTTGAAACGATAATCGACTTAGTTTCTTGATTCAATTTTATATGGTGCTTTACTTCCACCTCTTACAGAAAAGTAAACTTTTTGTTTAAAAAAAATTATCATAGGCTAAACAAAACTAATATGCTGGAAATTAGAGACTCCTGCGACTGCACATGCTTTAGAAAAAATTTTGGCGCCATTTCGAGCTGCTAGGGCAGATTTATTTCATTGTTGAAATATAATGTCATCATACACTTAGCTGTTCTGCATAAAATAGTAGGCCTACGAAGAATTTGAACACAGCTTGCAGAGGTTTTGGTATGGATCTTCGGTGCAAAAGACAAAATTTTCAATTGGAAAACATACAAGATATATCTTTAAAGAGAAATAATTCTTGTTGAAAACTCGTTAACATTTACGTGTTGTTCCCGTGAATATCAGTATTAGAACATAATAATAATTTACGTTAATTCAAAAAAATATATTAGTGTCGAAAGAACATTAAAAACTAATACGATTTAACTGATATAAGAATACGACATTACGCTAGTGAGAAATCAGACGCGTGTAATTGCAAGACGAGCGCCATCTTTAAACTAGAAAATACTTACGCTTGATAAACTGTTTAATTAAAATTGCTCTAAAAGTGTTGTGCGAGATTTTATAACCTAAATTTTTATAATTATCTTTTCTATGATAATAAAAGTTTTTTGAAGTAAGGTCTATAGTACAAACAAGTCTTTTTTCCGGGTCACTTATTTTTGTCAAGTTATTGTAACGAGAGTATCAACCTTTATCAATTTGAGAATATCGCCTGCTTGCAGAAAAAGAAAAAAATGGGCAGTCAGATGTAACAGGTCGTCACATTTAACAAATTAATTATTCATACACACGAATTAATAATCTTGCAGATAACTTGCTTATTTTTTTATGATAATCGACTCATTTATTTTAAGATACATAATATAAAGACAAAAAGAACTGCTTTGATTTATCACTCCAATCTGCTGAAAATAAATGTATATATTTTTACAATATTTATAAAGTATAATTGAATCATTTATTTTAAGTCACGTAATATACAGACAAAAAGAGCTGTTTTAATTTAACACTTCAGCTGCCGAAAATATTTTTTATTGTGTTCATAAAGTATAATTTATATACTTTAGAAACCAGAGACTTAAAAAAGTTAATTTACGCGTTCTTTAATTATTACACAGCAGTTTTGTAATTAGCATTGAATAATATGCAATAGAAACCAGACCTCGTGCATAATATGTTTTTGTTAAGCCTCAAATTATCTTTCGTTACCCTACTTCATTTCTGTAGATGACAGAGAAAAACAGATTCGTCACTTTGGTCACTTTTTGTAC
Source organism: Limulus polyphemus (assembly GCF_000517525.1). Classification (NCBI taxonomy): domain Eukaryota; kingdom Metazoa; phylum Arthropoda; class Merostomata; order Xiphosura; family Limulidae; genus Limulus; species Limulus polyphemus. The sequence continues at coordinate 34,786 of NW_013669783.1, forward strand.
CTTGACTGCTTTAGTGACCTCTCAGACTTGTCCTCCAACAGAAGACGTCGCCCCATGTACGTGTAAGGTTTCGAGAAAAGGTACTGTCCTAGTGGAATGCGTCAATATTAATTCAGAAGAGATTCTTACTAGGGCTGTACAAGCGCTTAAAGGTTATGAAATTGCGTATTTCAAGCTAGTGAAATCAAACTTGAGCTCGCTACCAAGTGGCCTGTTTGACGGGACGAAAATTAATCGGATTGAGATCCTCAGTTCTGTTCTAAATGACCTTGGACCCAAAGATTCAGACGCTTCGCCTTTCATTGGTCTCGAAGACTCACTCACGGAGCTTGTAATATTTTCACCCATGAAATCGGTGAAGAAGTGGAACTGGAAACATCTTTCTCCACTGACTAAGATGAAAAGGCTTTTGATCAACAGATGTCATAACACTCTCAAGGTTGAAACGGAGTTATCGTACGTCACAAATTCATCAGTGACCTGGTTTCAGTTTAGCACATGTTGCATAACAGAAGTAAGACCAGGTGCTTTGGATGCTTACCAGAACCTTGAAACCCTCGATCTCATGGGGAACCGACTTTCTAGATTAAGGAGAGCTACCCTTCCGAAAACTGCTCCCAATCTAAAAAAATTAGAATTGAGGTAAGACTGCTTTTGTTAGAACTTATATTATCATTTTCATTTTTGGTAAACTTGTAAATTTTACACTTCATTTTTAAGTTTTTATGTGTGTTTGTTCATTATACTCATAAAACAATTATTGCCGCAATTTTCGAAATAAATTACGAAACCTGAAACCACTATATAGTTATGAAATAAACCTATGGTTATTAAGCAACATTGTTATACATATTAACAGCAAACAGTTATAAGAAATTACTTATTTCAGTATACAGTCTCAGGGATGTGACAGGCAACAATTTGTTGACCAGACGATTTAAACAAAACACAATAAATACAACATTCCATAGCCCTAGCGGTGTGATGCGTTTTTTGCGAAGTGTAATTCATTGTTGTTATTCACTTTTTTTTTTCAGCCGGAATATGATTTCCATTATAGACGTGGACACGTTTACAAACCTACCTGCCTTGAAGGAAATATACTTGGAAAGTAATGATATAGCATACATATATGAAGACGTGTTTGGTGGTATCTGGAATCAACTGGAACTCCTTGATTTGAAAGGTACGTTTTTTTCTTGGATTTCTTTTTTTTCTTTTAATTCATATATGATGCTCTACAACTAGTCAACTCCCCGTGATAATTCACGGGAATTAATAACTATTTACATGTTTTCAAGTGAATTCGTACAAAAAAATCCCAAGATTCTCCAAAAATAACTTTTATTCCTATTATGCGGCTAAAGTACGAGCAGTTCGACAATCTTCAAGAACATATTTTGAAGGAACCGTTAAATGGCCATGTTAATTTTTATATAAACACGTGGATCTAGTCCTGAGGTATCCCAAAACTCCTTTTTTCCCCACAGCATAATTTGTTTGCAATGAAAAAAAAACGTGTGAAGATCTATTCTTTGACGAAAGGCGGAAGACTTTCGAAACGTCATCCTCTACACCTTGTGTCTCTACAACAGAAAGTTGTCGTCCGTTCTACTAAGTTTCATTATATGAGGGCCCGGCATAGTCAGGTGGTTAGGGCGCTCGACTCGCAATCTGAGGGTTACGGGTTCAAATCCCCGTCACACCAGACATGCTCGCCCTTTCAGCCGTGGGGGCCTTATAATGTGACTGTCAATCCCACTATTCGTTGGTAAAAGAGTAGCCCGAGAGTTGGCGGTGGATGATGATGAGTAGCTGCCTTCCCTCTAGTCTTACACTGCTAAATTAGGGACGGCTAGGACAGATAGCCCTCGTGTAGCTTTTCGCTAAATTCAAAACAAATAAACAAATCATTGTTTGAAAATCAAGTTTTGCGCATTAACCGAAAAAAAACCAAAAACCATGAAATAATGAAATCAGAATTCATTTTTCACATGTAATAAAGACTATTACAGTCACAATTTTCATACACAAAGTCGTTGATAAATTCCAAACCTTCCTCTCACGTAAATCTTATTTGAAAAATTCTTAGAACATTTATAAACCTTGTGTTATATTATTAGTCTGATAAGATGATAATTTGAGTATAATGTATATTAATCATATTTGACAATAAAGTCAGAAAAAAAAAACGACCGTTGTTCTCCAGATAATAACAAAATATCTTAGTTCATCTAGTTTTGCCCCCCAATGGCACAGCGGCGTGTCTACGGACTTACACCGTTAGAAACCGGGTTTCGATACCCGTGATTGGCAGAGCATAGATAGCCCTTTATGTAGCTTTGTGTTTTTAATAATAAACAAACAAACATCTAGTTTTAGGTACTAAGGCGAAACATCGGTTAAAATGAAGTTGTCTTATAATTATCTGGAGTGTGGGGGTAATTGTTTTTCTAATTTACTAGAAAATATGTAAAACCATCCAGTATGCACTACAAATTCTGTAAATCAACAAAATATAGTAATCGTAGCCTAGTTTTTGTAAAGCAGTTGTCTCTGTTGTAATCGTTATTCTTAGGCAGTTTATTAAAGGTTTCTTTGCAAATGAGTAGAAATATAAATATATTTATTTCAGGTCTCGAATCTGTTTTTAAAGTTCCAAAGACTACAATATGCCATTATATTTCTTGTCTTTGTTTTTTTATAACAAAAAATCAATTATCACAACAACTACGTGATACTTTGGCGTACTGTGTTAAAATGGCATTTGTTTCGTTATTAAGTTCCAAGTTAGGGATTTACTATGTTAAACAAAGACCACAAAATTGTTTTCAGTTTTTTCGGTCACTGTGTTTTAGGCCGTATTCTCTTTAATGTGTATTTGTCTCAGTTCTTCTGACTAATCGTTCGAAATGAACGTTAGTACCTGAAATATTCCAAAATTAATGTATTTTGCTACTTGTACCAATACGTCTTAGCTTGAGTACATTTTGATGTAACTAAGTTTAACTTCATTTGGAATGTTTGGCTTTCTTGAGCTGAAACTTTATTCCTTCTAGAAACAGGGAGAGTTCTATAACGGCATTTCATTAATTTTATTATTATATTTTTAATGGTTTCTATGTATTTCTGATTTATTACTAGATAACAATATAATATGTGACATAAACCTGGCATGGATTGTTGGTCAACAAATGATCTATGACAGTGCTGACCAGGTTCCTCTTCAGTGTGGTTATCCAAGCACCATGACCGGTAGATCTATCAAAACGCTGACGAAAGAAGAATTACGTGCCGTCGGTGTAGTGCAGCGTCCAGTTGGAAGAAACAAGAAAGATAATTTTTGCATAGATACAGAATAAAAAGCTGAAATTTTGACAAAGAAGATAAGAAAGTTTCTTGCTGTGTAAATCTAGAGAAAATTTATGATATAAAACGCCATCTATTGGTGTTTGAAGATAAAAATTAAAAATTTTAAAAATAATAACAATAATAAATAAAAATATAACAGAAAACTGTGGGTTGTATTTGAATTAGTTTCGTAATATGTAACCTAATAAAAAGGGGACTTTTGCAATAAACAATGATGATATAAAAATTAAACAAGTATAAAATAACTGGTGTATTTAAGTGTTTTACACTCACAAAAAAAGAAACCTATCATTCTATAGGTATTTGAAGAATTTGTAGCAATCCGCCACAATTTAATTCTTCGTATTATTGGCAAACACTGGGCAGCTTGTACATAATTGAATAGAGTCGTTTAAACAACTCTACTTATTCAGTTATAAAATAACTTCTTCAAAGTTGCTAGCTCTATACAAAACAGTACTAAAGATATATTAGTTTCCTATTTTAAATTTATAAAGTTTGTTACAGAGTAAAGCCACACTGGGCTATCTTCCGTGTCCACCACGGGAAATCAAACATGGGACTTTATCGTTGTAAGTTCTTTGACCAGCCGTTGTCCCAACGGGAGCTAAATTTCTATATATATGTATATATATATATAAACATAAACATAAAAGAAATGGTGATTGAATGAGTATTACATGTACAAACACTGGCTTAAAGGTAGGCATACATCTTAGCGTAAAATCCCCCCGTGGATGATCGGAGGTTTACGGACTTACAAGGTTCGATTCCCCGCGATAAACAGAGCAGAAATGACCCATTGTGTATCCTTGTATTGAAGAGCATAGAAAAACGTAATTAAAAGTGATTATTTTCACGATGATGACTCAAATACATATTACCATAAGCTACACTCAACTATATTTTATATTTGCATCACACCTTTTTTTGTTATTTAATAGTAATCATGCAGGTATACTATTTAAGGCATGTACAAAAACAATTAACGAATTTAGTGATAAAGGTATATTATAAGCTTCTCTTCAATAGAAATGTTCATGGCACTTTGTATTTCAGTTTTGTCATTTCGGTTTTGCTCAAAGACAGAAGCGTAACGGGACTGCATTTTTATTTACGGTTTTAATTAGTAGAATTAAACAACATAAATAAAAGAATAATATCAGTTTTAATTAAAACTTTTTTTTTATTTTTCAAAGAAAAATGAGAAGAAGAAAAGATTGCCAACTTTTTCTGCAGTACACTGAAATTTACAGACGTTATTAACGTGGTGCCATCTAGTAACGATTTTAAAACCTTCATAAATTTTATCAGCTTATATTATTCTATTAAAATTATTAGATTATAAAGAGAATTATGTTTTATAATTAATTCAATAAATACGGTATTCCTTATTTTATTACAAATATCACTGTTATACTCGGTAACACAAACTAAACTAAACTGTTTTAGCCATGGAACTTTTTTTTTTTCCGCTAAGAATTTTATCGTCTTACAGAACATAGAATTATCAAAAGTTTATGTCTAGAAGACCATGATTCAATGAATGCAAAAGTTTAAATCTTAATTAGAAATCTGGTAAGACTCAGTGCTAAGACATACAAGCCCTGAATCTTATTCTTCGTCAAAACCTGAGCCAAAATATTTTCAATCAGTATGGTTTTATTGGACCTCAGTTTGCCAAAACAGAAAAATTAATGTTGATCTCAATTTTGACATCTAATATTAAAAAAAATCATATGTTTACAAAATTGTCAAATTGAATAAGAAATATAAACATGTCTTTATGCTAGAAAAAATCTGTAATCTTTCAAAAAAACATTTTTTTTTACTAAACTTGGTATTTTATTTAAAAAATTAATCTAATGGAGAAAAATATTTTTTGTCTCTTAATTGTGGATTTTAACACCTTTTCTTTTTCAATATTACATTTACAACGGACTTAAAACGCTAGAGACCGGGTTTCGACACCCGTGGTGGGCAGAGCACAGATAGCCCTTGGTGTAGCTTTGCACTTAACTACAAACAAACATTTACAGGTACACAACTTATTTTCAAAACTATTTCATTATAAGATATAACTCTTTGTTAACATTTACACGTATAAAATAGTGAATTATTTAAAAGTCTGCTTTATGTTTATTACCATGGTTTTAATTTTAAATACATTTTAAATGTACTAATTTTAATGTATTAATCTTTTATCCATTTTCTCTAATTAATATGAGGCTTAAACCAGCTATATTACAGATCTGACACCTACTGTTTTGTATAAGATAACAGATTATTCCGTAAACGGAAATCTACCTATTTCTATTTCATTGTGCCCCAGTAGCTCAGCGATAAACTTGAGGAATTATATCGCTAAAATTCAGGGTTTCATCCTACTGGTGGGAGGAACCACAGATAGTCTATTGTGCGTCTTTGCGCTTGACAGCACTATGTTATATAATTGTATATCTTAGAAGAAACTCCATACTTGGCTTAATCCAGTTAGTCTCAATTCCAATTTTCCAAGATGGTGGTCCATCTAACTTTAACACCACTTTTGGTTTTCAGTAAGTAGCAACAGTTAGATGAAAATAGTTTCAAAGTGGCTCTTGTTTTCTTGTACAGAGAACTGATCTAAAGACATAGTAAGACTATACCTTACTTAAAGCTTAAGAGGAAAGTCTATAACTTTTTTCATACGCACAAAAACAAAAAAATATAATTAAATCTCTCGTCCAATAGGCGGAAAGATTCTGTTGATGATGAGTATGTGACCCCATCGAGAAATATAAATGTTTTAATAAGGCCTGGCACCTTCAATATGTGTGTGTGTATATGTATATATTACTATAATGGACGTAGTGTGTATATATGTATCTATCTCTATACGTGACCGAAATAATTAATTCAATGGGGCGCCATCTATTGAATGGCACTACAAACAAAAGTCCATTTCTTTATTACAGAACACAACTTTAAATAAATGTACATGTACTTCCTCACAACAAGAACACAACTTTCACAAGGACTTTACGTGAGGGTTTGATTATATATTTATTAATGTAATTTGTAAATATAGTACTAAAAAGGGAGTTATTAAAAAACTGTTATTTTTCCAATAAAGGGTA
>NW_013669783.1:41389-43372 GCF_000517525.1 Limulus polyphemus
GGTGCACTGAGGATCTTATTAGTCAGTTTCACCTGTGTAATTAGTGAACTGATGTTCCTCAGGGTTTGATTATATATTTATTAATGTAATTTGTAAATATAGTACTAAAAAGGGAGTTATTAAAAAACTGTTATTTTTTCAATAAAGGGTACCACTTCTAATATATAAATATATTACAGTTTATATCAGCACAATCCGAACACTTTTCACGTGCAGTACTTCCCAAAAAAACCCTTTTTAGTCGCGGCATAACGGCTCATAGAAAGACTCTGAGTTTTTTGTTTTTGTTTTTCAAGTATAAACTTTCAGCTCATTTCTTGACTGATTTGAGATCTAATTACAGTTTTGGACTCACGAAGCCAAACCCTTTCGATTGATGATTTGACCACGCTCAAGGTCTCATAGATTAATTTACCCTAATCCTGCCTGAAATAACTTGAATTCGAGTGTAAGTTGGAAGAGATCCTGATGAGTAATAAAATCGAATCGAGTATACGCGCGCCCCAAGCTTGGTATTGTTGGCGCACAAAAAAATATACCTAAAAAAAGGGGGAAAAGAAGGTCTCATAGATTAATTTACTCTAGTCCTGCCTAAAAGAATTTCAAGTCCCGCGGCTATTGAGGATTCCCTCATTTTTAGAAAATGCTTAATTTTTCTAAAAAAATTGTCAATGAAGTATGAATACTACGATTAGTAATTACTAGCGCAAACAGTCGCCCGTAGCGCTGCGTTTTTGCTATTATATATAATAGCCAAATGTCTGTCTGTAGCGCCCTATATCTCCTGAGTGGTTGATCGTAGAAACAATATATTGTTACGTCTCCGTTTGTTAATTAACTTTCCGTAACTTCGTTCCGACGAAACTTTAGCGACACAAGTCCTTACTTAATAAAACTGGTTTATTCTTTCCGAATACAACTTTACGATACACTTATTTTCAACAATCACGCTAAAACAAACGCTTTTTCAACGAACGTCTACAATACTTCTGACTGCAGTTCAATTACTCACTATCTACACACACATTACATTACATTCCCGCGTCACGTTGTCACCCTCTTATATATACCAGACTACCCTATCTAGTAAATACAAGAGCATTCATGAAGGAACAAGATAGTTCTAGAAACTAGAGGGCGCCACACCAGTCACGTGACTTCGATGACGCAACAATATCTATATATTTCGTTTTAATTTGATATCTTTTAGATTTCCATAAATGGCGTCCTTTACAATAACAATAATAGCAAAATTTGTACTAGCACGAGTGGATAGCTAAACTTGAGATACTATACCTCACTTTCAGAAATCTTTTATACTCAAGTGAGTCTGCGTACTCATGTCCCAGGCACATCTGACGTCATAAAAAAAAATTAATAAATCAACAAATATGAATATTTCATAACACAAATGCTACAAGTTTAGTATTATTTTAATATAAAAATTATCACTATAGCAATACTATAAAAAAAACAATAAAGAATTTAGCAGCTTACAAAATTTTAGAAATAATCAAACGAATCGTTATTTACATTAATTTCCTTAGGACTTTAGTGGCTTGAGGAGAGTTAGGCTAATCCTTAGAAGTGACAGCTAGAAAGCAACTTTTCCAATGTCGTTAAACGTCTGCTGTATTCGCTATAATTACGATAGTCCAAAAGAACCTATCAAGGTTTTTCAATTTTTATCAGAAATCTCATAAAACATCCCTGATAATAATTTAAAGATAATTTTGTCTTGATAAAAACTTGCACTGTTGTATAATTTATATAATGAATAAGAAAACTATGCCTTCTTTCTTTCTGTTTTAATTCCTCTTTTCTTTTATCACTGATAAACAGTTTTATTTCATCTTGCCTCCCTTCGTCAATGGCTCATCAGTAAGTCTGAGGCCCGGCATGGCCAGGTGGTTACGGCACTCGACTCGCAATCTGAGGGTCGCGAGTTCGAATCCCCGTCACACCAAACATGCTCGCCCTTTC
>NW_013669783.1:43988-45358 GCF_000517525.1 Limulus polyphemus
CTCGCGTAGCTTTGCGCGAAATTTAAAAAACAAACAAACAAACAGTAAGTCTGAAGGATAACAACACTAAAAACCGGGTTTCGTTACCCATAGTGGGCATACCACACATAGCCCACTGTGTAGCTTAGTGCTTAAACAAACAAAACATTTCATCTTACAACTACATAAGCAAATATCTTAAGAATCCCATATAAGCCCAAAGCTGTACAATAGGCTATTTATACTCTGTTCACCGTAAGAATAAAACCCAAAATTTCAGCATTATAATTCTCGAGCTCCCTTTCGTGGGGGGAGGGGGGTAAGACATATAGTACATATTTTTGTAACATCGACAGTTTGTGATCTTTGTTGAGTCCTATTACAAACATGCGAACGCTAAAAAAATGTTATTCTATACTGATTTCTATAGCGACTAGTACATGTATCTTTTTTTTTGTAAATAATAAAATATTACATTATAATTTATGGTTAACCACACAACAGCTTAATAGTTATGATGCTTTGAATTATTTTTGAATATATATATATATAATTACAGGTATAAGATTTTTAAAAAAAATTTTACTCAATGTTTTCATTTAAGATTAACTCAAACTTGTTAAGATGGCCGACAATACTAACAGTGGGAATATCCAACTGATGACTTAATTCAATCTAGAATCAAACAGGCTTTAGTTCCCTAGCATTGATTTGTCACATCAATAATTGCTAATCAGTTTACTACATCAATCTTTATTTATTAATGTATATGTTATTTTGAATTATTTTACTTCTGATCTGTACAGTGGTCTAATGGTGAGCATATGGGACTGGGGATCCGAAGGCGTGATGCTGCTAAACATGCTTTGCAGTGGGTGTGTTATAAGTGTTACAGTCAATCCTCAGGCAGAGGAGGATGCTAAGTGATTGCCTTCCTTCTGGTCCTCGGTTCAAAATTTAAGCCATAGAAGTGTCTAATCTGGTTGTTTAGCCCATTGTGTGTTGAGCCATAGAAGTGTCTAATCTGACTGTTTAGCCCATTGTGTGTTGAGCCATAGAAGTGTCTAATCTGACTGTTTAGCCCATTGTGTGTTGAGCCATAGAAGTGTCTAATCTGACTGTTAGCTCATTGTGTGTTGAGCCATAGAAGTGTCTAATCTGACTGTTTAGCCCATTGTGTTTTGAGCCACAGAAGTGTCTAATCTGACTGTTTAGCCCATTGTGTGCGCAATGTGACGTTCAAACGAACAAACAAAATCGTTTGATCAGATTTTCATGATATTTATCATTAATTAAAAATACTCAGATTATTTAGTTGCCTTCATGTAGTTCAACAACAACAACAAAAAAATTGAGTAAAAATAATCATTATTCATGTTAAAGCATAATTT
>NW_013669783.1:46293-48933 GCF_000517525.1 Limulus polyphemus
CTGACTGTTTAGCCCATTATATGTTGAGCCATAGAAGTGTCTAATCTGACTGTTTAGCCCATTGTGTTTTGAGCCATAGAAGTGTCTAATCTGACTGTTTAGCCCATTGTGTGTTGCCCCATAGAAGTGTCTAATCTGACTGTTTAGCCCATTGTGTGTTGAGCCATAGAAGTGTCTAATCTGACTGTTGAGCCATAGAGGTGTCTAATCTGACTGTTTAGCCCATTGTGTGTTGAGCCACAGAAGTGTCTAATCTGACTGTTTAGCCCATTGTGTGTTGAGCCATAGAAGTGTCTAATCTGACTGTTTAGCCCATTGTGTTTTGAGCCACAGAAGTGTCTCATCTGACTGTTTAGCCCATTGTGTGCGCAATGTGACGTTCAAACTAACAAACAAAATCGTTTGATCAGATTTTCATGATATTTATCATTAATTAAAAATACTCAGATTATTTAGTTGCCTTCATGTAGTTCAACAAAAAAAAAATTTAGTAAAAATAATCATTATTCATGTTAAAGCATAATTTAAACTGTGTAGCTTCCACAGACTGAATTTTCAGACAAGGTAGTCTCACGGTGGATCAGTGGTAAGTTTACGGATTTATAGAGCTAAAATTTCGGGTTCGATTCCCCGAGATGAACAGAGCATAGATAGCTCATTGTGCAGCTTTGCGCTAAAACAACAACTAAACAAGGCATATTAGCTTTATATATTCATTTATGACAGTGTTTGCCAAACTTTAAATAGCGGCACCCCTACCTCATCAAAGCTTCCGTTGCGCTCCCCCTTCCCATTAATATAATTTTCGTAAGTGATAACAGCAAAATCAACATTTTGTTTACCTGTTTTTAATAATTTTTTTAATGAAAAAGTAATGTAAGGAGTGAGTAAATGCGAGACCAAAGTGATAGTTTTGTTAGTTTATCGTCGTCTCCAACTCTTCTGTTTCTTCCGTCGTTATTTTTGGGTCCTCCCACCAAAATCCCCCCAGCCACCAGTAAGTGACCCCTAAGGGGACGCGCCACACAGAGAATATTAAGTCATACAAATAAATGCCCGTGTCCAATATGGTTTTTGTTTGTTTGCTTGTATTTTAAAAACGTTTAAAACTGCACAATAATTTATTGTATAAGTTTGTTTGTAATTAAGCACAAAGCTACACAATGGGCTATCTGTGCTCTGCTCACCGCGGGTATCGAAACTCGGTTTCTAGCGTTGTAAGTCCGCAGACATACCTCTGTGCCATTGGGGGACTTCCAATATGATTCTGCACTATTTTTACTTTGCACTGAAAATAGCATCTATTTTACAAAAATAATAGGTTAATCAGAATTTTTCAATTAAGTTAAAACATTAATGATTGAAATATTGTTACACATTTACACGGTGTATTGTGAAAAGTTACCCACTTGTTTTGCAAAGTATTTTCCTTCATGATCAGTTTTCCGTAATTGTTATGTTATGAGTTGAACTTTGGTGCCAGTGTTGTATATTTTTATTAAACCAGGATGTTTTTGTAACACAAGAGTAGTGCCCTATAATATTTGTTCTAGAGATGTTCGAGAAACAAGAAGGTTAAACTATAAACGTACGTGTATTAACGTTCTATTACGATGACCAGAAGTCTTAGTAAATCAGAATTCAAGTCAGTTAAAAGTAAATAATGAATTAAGTTACCGTTTTGCATTCAAATATTATAAAATGTCTAGCAATTACAGAGAATTATTTTGTACTTTATAGTACCGATTTACGCATCACGCTGACGCAGTGGCATATTGCCACAAATTTGAGCGGTGTTGCCAGGAGCGATATGTTTAGCACGCATATATTTGGCTACAAAACAATGCCCCAAGCCAGTTTTGAGTAACGTCCTTATTTGTGAAATGAAGGTTATAGTTAAGAAGGAAAACTTTCTGACCCAAAGAGCCTCAATAATGAAACTGAACGTATCATTAATTATCTTCCACGACGTATGAATACACTGTATTGTATAACATTATCTTACCCAACTTCGAAATATGCACAGGCAGAATACATTCAACACCAAAACCGATAACAGCAAAAAATAACCAGCTAAAGCCACTTTCAAAACGACCCATCTCAGAAATGCATATAATCAGGCATGGCATATTCATTAATGTTCCCAAACTGTGGATCCAGTGTTTATGGTTCACATCTCGTTTCCCTAAAAACCGCGCTCCGAACTTTGAGACTGTAGATGCGCTATAAGAGTAACTGTTAAATCACACTATTCAATTAAAAAATAGTATTCAAAGACTTGAAAATGTTTTTTGTTGTACAAAACTTAAAGATAACTTTTATATACGGAAACATCTGTTAGCCGGGTTCTTGCACAGATATTGAAATATAACGTTGATAAACGGAAACATCGGCACATGTAGATATGTAGATCTTGAAAGTCGAGTTGTTCAAAACTTGAAAATAGAGTTGATAACTGGACCAATTGTTGGTTGACATATTGCAAAGGAAATATCTGCTAAAGCTTTTCACCACACACACTAATCATAGTGGAAACGTCCGGAAAATGATCTATAGGAAATAGTACAGCTTATAAAATTAGTCAGTTCAACGTAGGCCGGTAAGGCAATCACCGATTGGCATGTCCTTTAGCCAATCAGC
>NW_013669783.1:49452-51150 GCF_000517525.1 Limulus polyphemus
AGTTGTTCAAAACTTGAAAATAGAGTTGATAACTGGACCAATTGTTGGTTGACATATTGCAAAGGAAATATCTGCTAAAGCTTTTCACCACACACACTAATCATAGTGGAAACGTCCGGAAAATGATCTATAGGAAATAGTACAGCTTATAAAATGAATCAGATCAACGTAGGCCGGTAAGGCAATCACCGATTGGCATGTCCTTTAGCCAATCAGGAAATGCCACAGACCTACTGAAGGTTATATTTTAAGATCTGTGCAAGAACCCAGCTAATAGATGTTTCCGTATATAAAAGCTATCTTCAAGTATTCAAAGAGTTGTTTTTTTAGGGGCTCATGGGAACAGCATAAGGAAGATCAAGTAAAGAAGCCACGGTTTAACTTGTTAAAACTTGCTGTCAAAAAGTCTTTCTCAAGACTATCAAGTTACTATACCAAGTAAAACCGTTTTAACCGTTTTAAAATAGATATAGGAAGAAGTTTAGGCTAGAAGGTTAAAATTTAAAATTAAAATAGTTTAAGTTTTGTGATCAGCTTTATAGGAAAGCCATAAAACTTAATAATACTTAGAAATAATTTTGAAACAGCTAAATATTAGAAATCAGCGTTAGTGGTTAATTGAAGAATAAGCTTTCCAAACTAAGCCCATAAAGTTACCCTCCAATATTATAATTTATCTAAACTATAAGATTAAATAGTACACTAAAGTTAGGCCAACATTAATAATAATAAAAAGTTGTTTTACAAATAGATTATTTAAGCTAGTGTAAGAAATATCTTCCTAAAGTTAGTAGATAAAAGTAACATTTAAACATGTAATAAACGCAGTAACTAACATCTAAGCCATAGAAGTAGAAAGTAGCGAAATAAGTTTAGACAAGGAAAAAGAAGAAAGAATGAAGACCCGAAGGACGAAGAATACAGAGTTCGTGGACCCCACATCTGAGTTGCATCAAGTAAAACTACCACAAGATGGCCTGGAACATTGCATTGTCAGCGAACAGGAATCATCGGACTTTTCAATGTCATCTGATGAAGAATCCACGCAAGAGAAAACACCAAAGAAGAACATGGAACAAGTTACAAGACAAGAAGCAACAAAAGAAACCAAGACCAAAGGAACAACCGAAGACGAAGCAAGAACCAACAAACCAAGAGACCCACCAGCCATAATCGTCGGGGGATTCCAAAAGACTTAAGGATACCAGAAATCGCAAAGGAACTAAGGAAAATATTCAAGACTTCATCATTCAACCAGGTTCGAAGACTACCAAGAGGTGATGTATTCATCAAGTGTTCAAGCCCAGCAGACTATGCCAGACTGCTGAAACCATGGCCTTCAAGCGCTTTCAACGCTTCGAAGATAACTGTGAACATAGCTGGAGAACGCCTGCCATTAAACTATCTCGTAATCAAGAATGTCCCAGTAGATATAACCACAGAAGAAATCAAGGAGGAACTACAAGAGCAAAGCATCGAGCCTACTAAGATCGAGAGGATAACTTCCAGGAGAACAGGACAACAGACGCCAATAGTGAAGATAGCACTAACAGAGCAAAAAATAGCAGAGGAGCTGTTACAGAAAGGGGTATACCTGTTTTACCACAGAGTAGAAGAAGCTCGAGATGGAGCACCCAAGGTGATACAGTGTTTTAACTGCAGCGTTTCGGTCACGCGGTGAATGCTTGCAAAGCAACC
>NW_013669783.1:52074-74950 GCF_000517525.1 Limulus polyphemus
AGCTTCTGAACACCTCTGGTTGTCCTCAAACACGCTGAGGTTGAAAGGACGTAACCAAAATTACCACCCAGAGTATAACTAAGTAATTCAAAGTGTTTGTAGTGGGTATTGTTGGCTAATTGCCTTTCTTCTGTAATATATAAATTTAAAATTAGGGACGGATATGCGCAGATAACTCTTGTATGACTTTTCGCAAGTATTACAAAAACAAATAAACAGAAATGTACAACTTCATACCAAGTCTATATGTTTTCAGATGAAAGCCAGAAGTTATTTACAGTCAGTCCACCAGCTTCCTGAGCTGCCGATTTGAGTTGAATTTCAAGTAAAACTCTTTCCAAGTTAAATTTTGAGGAACACAATTTGTTGTTAGTGGTTTCAAAATTGAAGATAACGCCATGACACCTGAACCGCCCCTGACAAATGTGTTGCGACAGGATTCTATAACTGGAGAAAGAAGATCCTGCGCTGTAGCTGGTGCTAAACTCCTTTAACTTGTAAATTAAATCCAGTCGATAAACGCCATTTTGTTAACTTTATCATGGATACGTTTATTTGGATAACATTTCAAGTGTTATTCGTAAATTAATCAAAAATCAACATTGTAATGTGTTATATTGTACGGAATTTCAGCAAAATAAGGCAACACTTTGAAACACAGATCTGACTTAGCCTAGTGGTTAGGGCGCTCGACTCGCAATCCTTACAAGTTTTATAATATTACGGTCAATCCAACTATTTGGATAGAGTAGCCCACGAGTTGGCGTTGGGTGCTGTTGAGTAGCTCTCTTCCTTCTAGTCTATCACTTCGAGATTAGAAAGGCTAGCACATATGGCCCTCGAGAAGCTTATTGCGAAATTAAATGGATAAATAGATAAGATTGTTATAATAGACTTTATAGATTTTCCACCCTGCTCCACATAAAAATTAGTTTAAAATTGTATAATGATATTCAATACATGGAGGTAAGTATAAATCGTAAAACCAACCATCATGGAGTTTCTTCTTGTTGTTGTTGTTTTCTATCGGTTACATGCAAAGGCAAAACAACTGTGATTTTGGGTTGTAAATTTCATAACTATAACATAAGTTTAATAGACTTAAAATAAGACCCAAAACTCGAGCGCTTTCGAATAATTGACTATTTTCCTTCAGGAGAACACAAGTTTAATTATATCATAGTGATAAACATAAAAACGTTATATATTCCATCTTCCTGAAAATTCTGAATATGAACTTTAAGTCTATCACTTTATATACATATATATGTATATGCATATATACATTTTCGTTACATTGTTCATTTATTCTAGTGCCTCCGGTGGTTCAGCGGTAAACCTGAGAGATTATGAACACTAAAAACCGTGTTTCGATTCCCGCGGTGGGTAGGCCAAATAGCCCATTGTGTCGTTTTGTGCTTAACAACAAACAATTAATTTTCATTACGATAATTTCTTATTCTGGTGGGAATTTATTTTTACATATGTATTTATCAATTTTCATTATGTTATTTTCATGAGACTCAATTTGACGTATGTGTATATTAATTTTCAGTAACTTGTTTACTTATTATTGTGGGAATTTATTTTTACATATGTCTGTATTAATTTTTATTACGTTATTTTAATTATTGTAGTGAGACTCAATTTTATATATGTGTATTCATTGTTCTATTTATATATTTTACTGAGACTCAGTTTTACGTATCTGTGTAATATATGAAACAAAATTTAATTTATTTGTGCTAGCTATAGTGGATGATTAATCAGTTAATCATAAATAAAACAATAAATACATCTATATATGTGTGTGTGAAAATTAATATATAACTTTTAGCCATTTTGATGTGTTTGCTTCTAGCGTGTTTTTTTTTTTTTGTTATAACAATGGGCGTGGGTTTTCGCTTCAATGGCGGTAGGCATTTGAGAAAACAATGTCATTGGAAGAGTGGTAAAAGAGCACATGGTACCCATGATGCCATAGTATTTTTGAGACGATCCGCGCCATGTTGTGACGGAATAGAGATAAGAATTTCATATCTTTCACATCACGGTAATTTTTAATCTTGTTGTATTATTTGTTCTTTGATGTAAATGAAATATTGTTGATTTCAATTTATTTGTATCAGTTTTATGTTGTCGTATTTGTATGTAACAAAATACTATTTTTTACGAGACTCGACTACTGGCGCCATTGTGTGCGTTATTACCGGAAAAGCTAACTGCAAAGCGAGTTCGGCACCAGCTAACAAATGTAAGGTTGGAGTAACTGTTCTGTAAGGCCTAGGAATTAAGTGTAAGCCAAATAGCTTAGCTACGCTTAAGTTTAGATACTCGCCTTCTTTGTGGTAGTTATACACAGTGTACTAAAGTTAAAAAATTATATTGAATTAATAATTTCATATTTGTTTTTCCACAAAGGCGTATCCTCCTTTATCTAACACGTTACTTTTGGTTTTCATCGTGCCGTAGTATGAATGACTTGGCTTGGGAAGACCCACCCAACACTATGATCCCGAACGGCCAGGCTGAAATGAACAACGTGCCTACTGTACGACAAGGAGCAACACGTTCTCAAGACGATGCAATGGTTGGATATTTTTTTCAACGACCACAGACAGATCCCACTTTTCAAAATTTCAATAAACAGTCAAGGTGGGCTCTTGGAGATGACAGTGTATTAGAGGTAAGAACGAAATTCGTAAAGGCTAACTACTAATTAGTCAGCATTGTTACCACCATTAACTTTATAACATAAAATTAATTAAACTAGTCTCACCTTGTTCTAAGTACTATTGTCATTAAGGCTTTTTATCCTAAATGTACATTTTAGGCTATGAATTCCTCATGAGCTAAAGAACTACTTCAAATTTATGTGTGAGAAAGTTATCTGTAGGAAAAATAAATAATAAAATAGTATTTGTTACATGCAAGATCATTAAGATTATAATACATTGTGTAATTTATAACAGTAGTACTATATAAAATAATTTGTTGGTAAATAATTATCTTAACCTTTTTTTTACTGGCTCTTTATAAATTTCCAGTAAAAAAAATTATTGCATTTTAATTACATGTTGCCTGCAGGGAAGCTTTTTTGCTTATGTAATATCATATAAATTACTGATCAACAAAAATAATTTATTACAGAGTATGATATTTTAATATATTAAAAAATGTTGAAATAGCATATTTTATATTATAATTGTTTAATAAATATTACGGACGAATTATACAATAGTTTGAGAGGATGGGTCTTTTATTCTCACACCCAGAAACAACCAAATTGCTTAAATAAAGTTCAAGTGGTTTGTTACTGTGAGGTTTGGGTATATGAAAAAATATAAAATTAAGGCCTAGTTATGTTAAATAGATGCATGTATGTTTTAACCGTTAGACTGTTGATGAGAAAGGTTTATTATGCTTTAATTTAGTATTTAAACTGTGAGCTATGCCTTTCATCATTAAGGCAGTTTGCTACTACACTGTGTAACAATTTCGGAAACTAAAGAACCTTCGTTTTTAAAGTAAGGCTCGATAGAGTTCCCAATTGTTCATCATGAGTTTGAATTCTACCTAGGTCTCAATTTTTACTTTAAATCACTGTCCAAACATTCTCTTTCATGATTTATATCTCTGTACTAAGTTACTTATAGTTTGATACCAACAATATTATTTTATTAAGACACTGTTTTAAACATTACTTTTTCATTTCACATCTCCAGTTAAGTTTTACTATTACGAAGCAAGGTGAGAGGCCTGGGTCAGTGTAAGACTGTATTTATTCAATCTCAGTTACACTGTCGATCCATCTCTTCCAGGGTCAACCTCTTGCTTTGAATTCTGTTGTTTTCATGTTGTATGCTCATGCCAGACAATTATAAACAGAAGTATAATATTATTTTATTAGGGAAAAAGGTCGTATACATGTAATATTTTTTCACCAAAAATCAATACAATTTGGTAAATGTAGCAAAAAATTATACTCTCAGTGTGCCTTCAAAATTATAGTTTTGTTTAAATAAGTGGAACCATTTCATTGGTATGGAGTAATTAGAAATTGACTCTATAAATTGTTCTTATCCCTATCTGAACTAGCAGGGTGAAATTGTTTCACCATTTTTTATCTTTTGTTCTTACAACTAAAATGCTAAACGTAATTACATAAAAGTTGGTACACACTTTCTACATAATATTTAGTTTTTGGTTGAAAAAATTTCATATTTTCTGTGGTTTTTAGTTGTTTTTTAATTTATTTATTCTGTGCCTAACAGTCATGTAAGTTTATTCAAACTACTTGGTTTGTTTGTGTTGGCATTCTCATTTTCTTGTCTGTTCATACATACAAAGAAAGTAACCATTAAAAATACGAAAGAAAGAAATAAAACTGGATTTTTTAAAATACTATTGATCAGAAAGCTCCATTTTTTATATATCCAGTTAGATATATTTTATTTTCGTCAGTTGTTTATGTAGCTTAAAAACCAATGAACAGTGAAAACATTTGTTGGTTCCTACACCTACACTGATGTGGGCAGAATGTTTGAACTATATTATTGGTTAATCATTTTTATTATTATAGTTTGATTTCAATAAATAAGAAGTCTGTGTATGTGTTTGAGCAATAAAGAATTTATTAATACACGCAAGCAAAAAAGCTTTTCTCTCATCTGAATAGTTTGCCCTTGCAAAACTAGCCTACTGTACTTCTTATCCCTAAATATCCTTACATTTTAAGCACCAGTAAAGACTGGGAATGAGAAGGAAATCCTGTACTTTTAAAAAACATTATCAAAATCAAAATATAGTCAAAATAAACTATGAAAACATTCCCATGTTTGTAGCTTGTTCCCAAGTTTTGTAAATTTTGCATTGGAATCCTTTCTCTTTTTCTTACATTACTGCTTACCATACCCATGTGTTACTTACTATACAGTGACATAGACAAAAAATACGATTTTTTGTTTTTTTATCCAATCATGTATAACCTTTGGTTCTGTCTTGTTTGGAGGCTAAGATTTATTAGTTACTGTGGTATCATAAAAACAAATATTAACAGCTTTGTTTACGGGTGATACCCATTAGAACTGTACAATGATCAAAGTTTAAATATGTTTTATTTTTCTTTGCAAAGTTACAATATATCAATTATTAGATTACTTCAACAATAATTTTACTTTAAATTAAGTTAAAATTACAATTTTTGCTGAAACTGTGAAATTTGATTTGCAAGTCTGCACTCTCAATGCAGGAGAACTCTCCTACAGTCCAGATAGGGTTAATACCAGAAGTGAGAGTGCAATAAAATGTATTCTAAATTAATTATTTTCTTTACTTTGTTTACTGAATGACAGTAAAAAGATCCTTATAAATTATACTTTATAGAAAAGTAAGTTGCAGTTGTTACAGCATGCTTTAAGAAATCTCTGTTTTTACTTTTCAGTGTAACAGGCAATTTGTGAGGTGACTGTCTTTTACAGTAAGTGAAAATAAGAATAATTAAAGCTGTCTGTTGATGCTCATTATAAATTCAGGGATACATTTCTTACAATATCACAGCATGTTATATTTATTAGTGGAAAGAAAATACAGTATAGATGGTTAGAAAAATTATAAGATAAGATATTGGTGGAAAAAACTGGAGACCTGTGTCTAAGTAAAACAGAAGAAAGCGATTATAATAACACGTTTTTAATTGACAAGACCCTCTTTAAAATATTGTGCCTTTGAGAAATTAGTAGTGGCAATTATAGCTGACGTTTCTGGTTTATTTTTACCGAGTAAGAACTTAACACAGAACACGATATAACTTATTTAAAGTAAATTCCAGAGATTTGAAAATATGTATACATATTTATTTAACTATTTATAAAACTTTTACTTGTTCAGTACTTTTAGGGAGCTTGCACCTTTGGCTTTAAGTCTTTTCTTTGTTTAAAGCTCCCAAAATGAGAATAATATTAAAATTTTTGAATTAAACAAAGGTGCAATTTTTTAATAATTTCAGTTACGTACACTAGGCCTAAGTAATAGGCATAAGGCCTATTCTAAAAGCTCGTGGTTTAAGAAAAAGGCTAATGCATAAATGAAAACATGAAAGACAAAAACGTTGCCTGTATAAGATTTTGCTAAAGTAAAACACATGTCAAGTAAACCTAGTATAGGGTTCTAATAAACATTTTGCTCTTTTGACCCTGTTGGTTATCAATAGCTGTATTGTGATATGAAACCATATTTATTTTGTTTAACTTCCTATAATAAATTGTTTTAATATACAGACAGCAAGGTAACATATGGTCTTTTGAGCCTATACCTGCACACCAATTCCTAGGAGAAAAAAAACTTAAACTTACCCTTTATTTGTTAGTTAGTATCATTAATATATGTAAAAAAATAAAAGCAAAGGTCTTAGCACTGATTTGACTAGATTCCGTAAATAACTTTTTTCTCTTGCCCAGCTACTCATCAATATAATTAACTAAAATTACCACAACCCACACCAAATTTTTTATTTTAGTTTGTCTTTTGATTAGCCAGGGCTTGAACCTTTTTGCCCATTTGGGCAAGTAGGTGTTCAGTTTCATGTGCTCCTAAAATTGATATATTTTGTTATCCCTTAAGCTTCTCTGAATGACTAAAGCCAGTCCTCCATTTCTTCTGATATTCCTCCATAAATTTTCTGATTTACATATCTTATCAGGAGTGTAAAAGTCCACTAGCCTGATATCCAGGACTAACAATGCTCGAGTTCTGGCTACTGTTGTTCCGTGCATACTAGGCTGAGGTTAGAGCAGATCTGATTGCATGAAATGTGTATTAATTCTACATTTAATTATTAAAAATTTAGTAAATTGCTTCTTTTTGTTATTTTTTCTTCTTTCGAGTTGATTATCTACTATCACCGAGATTGTTTTATGATTGGTAATCTGTTTATTGATGATAGGCTAATCCATCATAAGACTGATATTCAAATACAGATGTATGACTTAGTTACTGACTTAGAGTAGTTTTTTTTAATACAGATTTATCGATTTGAAACAAAACATCTACATTTGGGCAAGATGTCTTGGAATTTCATAGCCGTTTCGTTTTCCTAGGTACAGCTGAAAAGGTCAATGAGCATCAAATGCTGCACTACCATATAGTAGTTTTGATTTCCTCATATATATAGACTGGATAACCTGTCACGATATTTTATATATTCTCAATAATATTTTTCAACACATCGGGAATATCAGTCTATATCATATTTTTTTAGTTTTTTTGTCTTTCAACTGAGTCCAAAAATGACTGATGCGATGGTGCCTGCCACGGCTCCTTCTCTTGAGAAGGTGAGCAAGCAAAAAGCAAGAAAAAAAAACAAGGACTACACCTGTATGTCCTAAAGTCTATCATGTATACAGACTGATTAACTTATCCAAAGATGTAATGTCTGTGTCATATGTGGTGTAGTTTTTAATATATTGTGGAAGATGTCATTGTAATGGATATAGATGTCTATATGTTTGCAATGTGTAATAATTCAGTTGGCATGGGGATAAATAAAATTGTTTGGGAAGTAGAATTTCTACTCAAGCTATTGACATCTAATGTTGCCAAAAATTGGCAATAAAGATCAATAACAAACCTGATGGAAACTGCTAAAATAAATAACATGTACAGATGAAGCAAAAAGATATAAATTAATAAAAAAAAACACACAATAACAACAGTTATACTGAATAATTTCCACTTGTTCTGGGCAATCAAACAACCATTAATGTCAAGCCTTGGGCTAATTTCATAAAGAGCCTTTTGTCAATCTTAAGTACACCAAGTCTACACCATTTCCTTCATCCTGGTAACATTCACAAAAAAGGTTATTTGGAGAATCTCGAGAAACTTATTTTCTGTAGCCTTTAGATCAACAATCTATGAACATTGACATTTTCCAACTAAGTACATTATAATTATCAAGATAGTTGAAATCAATCTATGCTGATGATTGCTTTAACCTAACACAGCATAAAATTTAAGGACAAAAAGGGACCTTTTGGTCCATCTTGGCTGTACTGTTCACTTAACTTTAAAAAGAAAAAAAACAACTCATAGCCAACTGTTTTCTTTCAAGCCTTCCATTAAACTCCCTTAAAATTACTGCATCCACCACACGTGGAGGCAATCCATTCCAAAGGTCGATCACCCTGCTCAAATTCTGTAACATCTGATCTATCAGGACTTCAACCCTTTATCAGAAAGCTTTCCTCGATTCATCACAAATTCCCTTCTAGTATTAACTTATTAAACCCGAGCGTACTCTGCTAGCATCTGGCCAAAATTCCCAATTTACCCAGTGGATGGTGACATCATCCAATAATATTTGTTTATCTTTGTCTGAAAACTAATCCAGACCATGCTATTATTTACAAAATTAAGAAAATTGAAGTCTTATAAGGTATGATGATAATTATTAGGAAATCATGAATAGATTTCTGTCTGAACACACACAAAATTACTGGTTTAAAAAATTATTCAAAACAATCCTCACAAACTAGAGTGAACCACACAACCAAAAATACTTACTGTGTTATAAGTAGAGCTGGGTGATTAACTTAATTAATCAACATGATTTATTTGGGTCATGTAAAAAAAAATATCAATTAATTGAAATTACAATTAATGTTGGAAAAATATTCTATCAGAATTAGTGTTTCTGATTATTTCAATTCTTCTATCTATCCAAGTATTTGAACAACTGCCATTATGATTTTTATCATTTTTGATTAATTCAAGGTTGTTCAGCTTAATTAATTACTTTCATGAACCTTGAAAATTATCAATTATGCAATAACTTCTACCAGAATAGCTGCTAAAATTCTACAATAATAATTGCAGTTAATGACAAATTGTCCTAATAAGTAACAGGCAAACTTCAAAAAGTTTGTATGCCCACTATCCCAGGTCATCGGTATAGTACCCTCGCTGCTTTCACTTGTTTTCAGCCCTTAACCCAAGAATACCCGACAGAGTAGAATTGTCACATGTAAAGCTTCAAAATATGTAGCAATCTCTAGCTAAATGTCCACAGAACTATAGCACAGACTATATAAATATGTGACAGCCAGCATAGAATTGAGAGAAGTTGGATAAAAACTCTTGTGACGCCCTTAGCAACTTGCTGCAATATTAAATTTGGAAATCACTGGTATAAGCTCACCAGGGACAACTTTCAATAAAATACCAAACTACAATCTATAATATTAAAAATAATTAAGTTGTTTATCAAATTTTTATTATTTCATTAAACGTTAAAATTGAAATGATAATAAGAATATTTGTGTAGTTTCACAAGAGCCAAGGGTGGGTTCCTTCTGATTTGGTATTTTCATGGTTTTGATTAAGAGTAACTTCATTTCTGTTTTTAAGGATGTATTTCGGAAAGTCCCGTAATCCAAATATTACATTCCTGAGGAATTTAGTTTTGCTTTAAGAATTTCATCTTTTTTTAGTTGACTTTCCCAATTGGGAATGAATGGTCTACCTGTATTCCTTTAGTTATGACCAATGAAAGTGGACATATTGCATGGATTAAATATAAAAAAAAAAAACATCTCTTGGGGAAATACAACTTTACATGGGGTAATATAATCTTCCCGATAGCTTCCCCCTCAAGTGAATGTAATTTTGTTTCATTATTTCTATCCCTAAAGCCCATTCTAAAATTTTAGATTTTTTTTCAAATAAAAATGTAGAGCTGCTACAATTTATGTTGATTAGAGTAGAAAGTAGCTTGTATTTAATATTTATTGTTTTTAAAAAAAAAACAACCTTGGAAGGTTTGAGATTTGTATTTGTCTAAAGCTATAACTCCTGTTACTTTTCAGGTTCGTGCCAACGATGGAACAGGAATAGAAAACGAGTTCCAAGCCTTAGCACTAGAGACGTCACATCCACCTCTAGAGGTAATATTTTTAAGTATTACATCTATATTTTTCTTTGTACTTACAATTTTCATCATATATTATATTTTTCTTATGAAGTATATACGCTTTGTAATAATTTTCACAAATTTGATTAAACATCTTTAGCATCATATAGTGAATAAGGCAATACAAAAAAGGAGCTTTGGAATTGGATGTTTTTTAATTATTTCCCAGCATATTGTGCTATTATTTATATGTGGTTTTGTATTCTAACATCTACTGTGTATCTTTTATTCGATATTTTAATAATCAGATCTCATCATCTAAGAAGTTACCAGTGTGGAGCTTGGAAGACAGCAGAGCCGATGATGGAAAAGGATTCTTTGTTCCAGAACAGTGGCGAACTGCTGCCTGGAGCACTGGCCAGAACAGTGCGTCAAGTAGACCAGCTCTTTTTCCATTAGGTAAAATATTAGTTCATCCGGTTTGTTGGTGGCTGTTGTCTTATTGTCAGCATGACACACCTGCAGATCATGGTTGCATATTCTTGTTAAGCATAATGTGTGACTTTTATAAAATAACTAAGAGACTGGATAAAATATTTTTTGGACAACAACATGGTGGTTATTGTGTTTTGGCACTTGTGTATAAAGTTAAAATCATAAATAATATTCAATGTTAAATTAAAAACATTATATTTCTGCCTATCTATGACCTAAAAAGTTATAAATGCTTTAGGATGTCTTGTAATTCACTTCTAAGGATGATGTTGAAACGTCGAAACATGTAGAGTCGTCAACTTTTTGAAGGCCATGTATAGGCCTAAATAAAATGTTTTTAACTGTGTACCAGTTTTAACATTGAATATTATTTATGATTTTAACAACATGGTGTTTCCATGAAAGAGAATGTTAGACACAGTGTAGTTGTTGTACAATATTTGTTGGAGTTCACAGTGTGTTAATCAAATAGATAACTATAAATATTATAAAGTGTGCAAATCTAGTATGAATACCTTGGTAGGTGTATCAAATATTTAGTAATTGCCATCCTCTTGAAAATCTCGGCTAATTTGAAAGTTTACGGATAGTTATCCCCAGTTGATAGAAGATAGACAAGAAAGTGAAATATTGAAGCATCTTCAATACAGCATTACTAAGACATTTTATTAATTCAGTTTGTGAATTTGAAAATACTAATGTGAAAAATATATCTACAATCAGTTAA
Source organism: Limulus polyphemus (assembly GCF_000517525.1). Classification (NCBI taxonomy): domain Eukaryota; kingdom Metazoa; phylum Arthropoda; class Merostomata; order Xiphosura; family Limulidae; genus Limulus; species Limulus polyphemus. Next base: position 63,204 of record NW_013669783.1, read on the forward strand.
AAAAACACTTTGAATAACCTTTATATAAAGTTATAAATTTTGGGATTTTGTTAAATTTTATATCAATACAAATAATTTCAACTCCAACCAGGGCATTAACTCTGGATGGATTTAACAATGACAACATTTTTGACGAAACTTGCAAAACACTTTTTGTATCGATAGTACATTCAGTCTGTTTATATAGTGATTTTTAAGAGTTATAAAAAATATTTGTTAGGATAATGCAGGTTGTTGTTGTTTGTTTTTTTGTCGTCGTCTATGTTCATAGAGTAACAAAACATTGGAAAAAACTAACACAGTTAAAATTGTCAAAAATAAATTTACCATTTACCAAAACCTAATCAGTTCTGCAGTCAGTCAAACAAGAAACTTTACAGTTGATGTTTGTATAAATGTCTCAGCTGCTTCTACACAATATTTAAAGCTATATTGGGTTTCATTTCCTCAGATTTATTATATTTTTTATTTCAAAGTACTATAAAGTAGGTGCTAGGTATCATATCTATAATTAAAAGCTAGATAAACATGCATATTTATATTTTAACATAAAAGAAATTGGCAAGTTTTGTATGTATATTTTTAAATTTTGATATAACATTTGTATGAAAAGCTATGTACAATATACTGTATTTAATAACTATTTGTGACATAAAAAAGAAAATATTTACTTGAAATGATGTATTTTATGTGATACTGGCATCTTAAAAGAATTATCTATTCATGTGCATTCTTGGTCTCTGTTGTTTCATTCTTACGCATCGAGCATTTCTTGACTTATCCTTTATTTAATTAAATGACACGAGTCATTGCAGAAGTTATTCACAGTTCTTGTGAAAACTAGTGTGTAAGCTTATCAAACTTGTGTGATTTGTTAATGCCAATATCTGATACTTGATTTTATTATTAGTAGAAGTAATTTTAAAACTGAGTGTTACCTGTATTGTCTAGATCATGCAGTGTCACAGCCCATGATAGTGCAGAGACGAAGTGGCTCATACCCTGGCAGTGATGCCAATTCTGCTCTATCTCCTCGATCCTCAGACACGGGAGGCTTGGAGATGAAAATGGTTGAGTATGTTTTAGGCATATCCCCAAACACTAAAGATCTTGATGCTCGAATGGCTCACCTTCACATGGCTATGGTGAGTACTTTGTATGGTGTGATTGGTTATATTTTGCTTTTGATGTAATCCTTTGCTTCCAGGAAGTGTAAAGATCATACTACAGAAATTAGAACTTGTTAAAAATTTGATAGATAAAAAGAAAGCAAACTATGTTTCAGTAAACCCGCACAAGAATTGTGCCATTTTTGTATAAATTTTAACTAATGTGTTGAAGTTTTACATTGGTAGTTAGTGCTATTGTGATAAACTGGTTTTACACTTTTATTTACTATTATTTTATTTTTTTTTACTGTTACTGAAAATGAGTGCAAGGGTTTGAGTCCATGTATCATTTATTATTCATGATTTTCTAAGCATTCTTTAAAACTTGCCATTAATGATTGAGTTAGAAACATCATTATTATTACTTCAGAATTCTTCTGATGGAGTTGACAAAGCGAAAAACAGTAAGCATTTTGAGGGTGACTCCAAGAACAAGGATGTTGAGCCTTGTGGGGTGTTACATGCAAATGGTATTATTCAGAATGGATTAGATGATGATAAAACTTTTAAGTAAGTATTGATCTGCAGTTGTTTTGTATAATTGAAGGTATAAATAAAACTACAATTTTAAAAATGTTCATATCAAAATGAGTTGTTTGCATATAAAATAAATTGTGTACAAGTTTTGAAAGATCAGTTTCAAAAAAAATAACAATTTATGTGTGATGGTTCATTAAACTTGTATTTTGTTTGTTACTTTTAAAACTGTAAAATTGAAATATTATGCCTAGTAAGAGGTATCAAAATAAATAATTTAATGTTAATTTTTTTGGATAAACATAATTTCCAAGCATAGTTTGTTTTTATTATTACCAGTTTACATACATACATACTCACTGCATTAGGGTTAGTAATAACTTGATTTGTAGTGTTAAACCCAGTAAAGATGAGTGGTAAAATTGGTATACCCAAATGTTGTTTTGAAACCATGATACATATTTTGATGTATTTGTATAATGAACTTCCATATTTTTACATGATGCCAAGCAGAGGTTTTATTTTTACATGATTTGCCATGTTGTGTTGTTGGATGAATTACTTTAGTTGCATACATTTTGTGAGGTATGACACCCAGAATTTTTTGCATGTATCAATATGGTAGAAAGAACAACAAAGAAATTAGCTAAGATTCTTGGTCACAGTATATCAGGTTAGCTATTTGATTTGTAATACAAACATTTTGACAGTATCCTCCTCTGAAACTATTTATTACCATTGAAAGATTTTGTATTTCCAGAGCTCAATGGATTTGCATCAGAAATTTTGAATAGTAAAAAAAATTAATGTCCATGTGTAATGATCCCTTTAAACTTTTTTATGTAGTCGTACACCAGGAACTCGTCAAGCCTCTCCTAGTGAGGAGCACCATCACTCTATTAATGACATTACAAAACTCCAGAAGCAGACTGTGGACCAGCTTGTCCCCCATCATGCTACGGTTAGCATTCATCAAGGGACAAACTCCTTGGGAGAACTTGGAGGTGGTTTTGAGCATGTAGGAATTGGATCGCTGCCATTTGATTATCCATCAAACTTAATGCAATCCATGGAATCCTCTAATATTATGGAATATGACATGCAGGTACATTTACAGCTTATGTTTGCCTTTGTTTTTATGATCTAATTGATTTAGTTAAAAACTTAAAATGAGTAAAGTACATTTTTACCTACTTAGCTCTTGCTATGAAGTCTGTCAAATTGACTGACTTTATAACCATTTTGTACTCGCTATAGTTTCCATACTATAACTTTTAATACACTTTGTGTATCTTCACAAAATTTGGCAGACTTTTAGTAAACAGTACAAGTCTTTTGTACACAAAAAATCAGGTTTTTTAATAAAGATTTGTCCATAAATAAAAAAAATATATAGTATTTCTATATTGTAGTCAGAGTGCAAAATGATTTCCACATTAAGATTGAAAATATTTCTCTTCATCTCAAAAATTTTATTTGCATAATCTCTAACATCTAAATAAATTTCAAACATTTTTTTTTTTTGGTTAAACTTTATATTTTATCTTTTATTTTTCTCTACCCTATTATTGTACAATTTAACTGACCTCGTAACGTCAAAATAAATATAACTTACTCTTTTTTATCTTTCAAGAATGACTTCAACTTCTAATATGAAATTACATTTGTTTATCCTAAACAGCTTTAAACTCATAAATAATATACATCTATTTATATTTAAATTTTATTTGTTTTATTGCCCTTTGAACCCTGTTTTAACTAATATTCTCACCATTATCACTTGGCAAACATGTAGCTCATTTTACACTGTCGAATTACATTACTCATGAGCATACCTCATGAAATAATTTTATTATATTATTATTATTTATTTCACCTAATTTGACCTTAACTAACAAAAGTTTCTTATTTTTAAATTTAGTTACTTTTAAAATAAAAAAAATACATGAAAAACAAGAAATAAAGTAATTAAGAAGTATTCTTTTTTTTGCTGTTGATGATACTTAACCCTACTTTCTATATACTAATGGTAGTAATGCACCAAAGAACACAGAATAATAATGTTCAAAAAGCAGACAATGTCCCATAACTATCACAATTTTTCTCGCTTTCTAAATATGCAACAAGAACTATTAAAACTTCATCTAAACTCAATGATGTGCTTCCTGTGGGAATCAAGCTTCAACTGAAAGTGAAATTGATAGCTCTCTTTACAGAAAACATTGTAATATATCATTTGAGGGATGAAAACCTTAGCTTTCTGTTGGTTATAAATAATATAGTATTTATTGTCAGAGAGAACTATTGATAATTTCTGAATGAGAGGTTGTGGCTGGTGGGTGTGGCAAGAGAGGTCTGATTATCTATTTCATGGCTCTGTAATGAAATAAGATTGAAGGCTGTGAAAATTATGCTTTGCTTGAGTGATGACGATATTATAATGAGTAATGTACATTCAGTTTCATACTTCTTGGAGGGGTGGTAAATAAATTAGAGAAGAGGGGGATACTTAGAGAACAAATGTCACAATTCTCACTCTAGGGAAAATTCCAAAATTTTTTTAATATTACCTTATAAAAATACGAACTTAAAACTTGTATATTATTATAATATGGATTATTAGCAACGTTTTTATACTATACTTATTGTTATACCAAGAAAAGAAAGTAGTTTAATTAATCAATCAAATTTATTTCACATACTCATTGAAGTTAAGAAATCACTTTTGCCAGGAGTTAGGTTAGTAAGAACTTGGAAATCATGGCATTTCAGAGTGATAAAGAACTGTTTGGATTCTCAATAATTATTAAAATTTCAAATATGTGTGTGTGGCCTTGAGAGTTTTATTTACTACACTGACACTGATTGACTAATGTAATAATTTTGTTTGTTGCAGAGAAATGATCTTCTTTCCCAGGCATACCAACAGAGAAATCAGGCAACATCGCAGGGGCAGTCTTTACCAATGATGACCCAACAACAATTTCCTGTCCCTTCTCAACAGCAGCAACCACAGAGCCAAAGCATGGGGAATGTTCCCCCTCCAGGTGCTGCTGCAGCATTTGCTTCAAACCCCTATTTAATGAATCAAGATCCATTTGCCATGGGAACAGTAATGCCGGGTATGTCTAGAATAAATTCTTTGACAACAGAAGAAATGATGTTATATATAAAGTGGGATGTGTTCTACATAGCAGTAATGCATACTTACAGGTTGCTGTCTAAAGTGGATAATCAAGTATGAGGATAAATCTAATATGATTAATAAATCTTTCCACCAAATTTGTATTCTCCTAAATTCTGAATTAACTTTTCTCAAATTGCCAACAAATTTTACCAAACCTTTTAATGGATGCATTGAATTACCTCTTTGAATTTAAACACTTTTTTTTAATGTTGCTGGGTTGATTTTATTCTAATGAACATGTATATATCCTAAAATATGTTTTTCTAAACTTATCTATGAGCTTGTTGTTTTAGTGCATACAGCTTCTCTTACATTTTTCCAAGAAACTAACATGTGATTGATCTTAATTTTGTAAACATTCAATTCTTAAATTAATTGTATTTCACAATTTTAATTATACATTCAGTTTTCTATCTGTTATATGACCACATTGTGTAATCAATATAAAGTTCCGTGATGTCAACTGAACGATAGGGAGGTTGTTAATTTGTGTGGGAGGAGTTTATTTTAGATCATTTTTATGTAAATTTCAACCAGACTGGTCTTGTATGTTTTTATAAAGGTTGAGCTTGTTATATTCAGGTAACACATTTCACTCTCCAATGGTATGTATGTTTTTATAAAGGTTGAGCTTGTTATATTCAGGTAACACATTTCACTCTCCAATGGTATGTATGTTTTTATAAAGGTTGAGCTTGTTATATTCAGGTAACACATTTCACTCTCCAATGGTATGTATGTTTTTATAAAGGTTGAGCTTGTTATATTCAGGTAACACATTTCACTCTCCAATGGTATGTATGTTTTTATAAAGGTTGAGCTTGTTATATTCAGGTAACACATTTCACTCTCCAATGGTATGTATGTTTTATTGAAAAGATAATTAATTTTTCTCATTTTAATTCTTAATGTGCTAAATACAGTTGAGATCGTGCTATATTCAGATTTGGAATGTTTATTGCATCCTGCTTTACCTTTTGGGACTTTCTTTTGTAATATGGTCCAATTATAGAACTATCTAATGTTTCATGCAGTGTTGTATTGCATCCTGATTTACCTTTTGTGTGTGTATGTGTGAGGCTGCAAACAAGGAGCAGCGATACTTCTGGACTCTTGTAAATGGTCAGCTACAGAGAAGAGAAGGTGGATCATCAGAGTAGTGTTGGTTCTTTGAGAGAAATTAGCTACTGCTTTGAAAGGACCCAAGACCTGCAGAAAAGGCTAAGCCCTATGTTTTCATTTAGTATGAGCTGACCATATATTGCTGTATTTATCTTAGGTTTTTTCTTGCAAGTTCAGTTTCACCATTCAGTTTAATTGCTTTCTTTTACTTTCATTTTGCCTTTTCAATCTGAAAAGCATCTGAGGTAATTGTGGAACACAAGATAATCAGTACAGTACTTAGCTGTGTTTGTCACTTTCTTCGCTTGTTCTTTTCTGAACTTATTCTCTTGCTAACATCCCATCCATCCAAATCTTGGAACCTCTCAGTAAATGGAGTTTGTTTATCCATGTGACATTCCTGTAAACCAGAAATACCACAGTAATGTCAATTTCATTGTATTATTTTGTTAACAGATTTGGCCAATTAACAAATCTTTAGTCCTACGTGTCCATGAGATTAAGAAGATCTGGAAGATAAAAATAACTATGTTATTTTATTACTTTTTTTCCCACCCAGACACACTTGGTCTGCTTCCAGATTTTAAGCAATAAGAAGTTAGTATGACATCAGATGTCATTAGCCCAAATAAATGCAAAGTTGGGAGTCTGTTGAATTATTTCTTTGTTGGTAAATTGAATTCAAAGGATCATGGCTACATATGGGACCATACTTGGTGAGGACCCAATCTCTTCCAATGTAACTGACCACTGGTCCTTTTCTGTCAGGAGTGTGCCCTGAATGTGTTACCCATCCCGCTGTCGTGCCATCTAAACTGTTGACCATCCAATGTCCAGGTTTCTCCGCTTCTGCTGCTGTTTCAGGTTTCGTGCACTTAAGTGATGATGTCCCCTTTACGGCAGTTTAGTCTAGAACGGTCAATACCCTCACTTAGTTTAGCATGCCAGTCAGTGATGGAAAATGTGAAGCTGAAATACTGAAGAGGATTGAGGTGGCAAGGTGTGCCTTTAATAGTATGAAAACAAGTCTGACATCAAAGATCATAAGAGTAAAAACAAGGAAGAAAATCATAAAGTGTTATATATGGTTAACTCTGTTATATGGCTGTCTATATATGGTTAACTCTGTTATATGGCTGTCTATATATGGTTAACTCTGTTATATGGCTGTCTATATATTGTTAACTCTGTTATATGGCTGTCTGTATATGGTTAACTGTTATATGGCTGTGAAACACGGATCTTGACACAACCATTGTTTAATAAACTGGAAATATTTTAGATGTGGGTGTGCAGAAAGATGATGAAAATATCCTGGATAGATAAGGTAATAAATGAAGAAGTTCCCAGTATGGTGAATGTGAAACGATAGGTTGTACTAACCATCAAGAAGATGAGACTAGACAACATCCAGGGTCAAATAGAACGGAAAATATACCGGGGAAAACCAAGAACAGAGTGGACTGAGATAACAAAATATGAAGACCCGGTGAGAAAAGCACAGAACAGACCAAAGTGGGGGATTGTTACAGCCAACCTTCCTGAGGAAGGCGGCACATGATGATGAAATGGAATTTATTAATAAGTTTTTGGTAGTAGAAGTGTCCAGAAGTCAAGGTAGCTCTTGAACAGCTGGGAGCATTGGGTTTTTTCTTTATAAGTGTAATCTTTCTCGCATGCTTATTTGATCACTTCTGTTATCACTTAAAGGCACAAGTATGACTTTTGACCTTCTTTTCCAGTTATATTCATTAAAAGGCTTGATTTCCATTTTTGAGTTTTACCAGCAAGTTAACCAGAAACTTAGAGAGTTGACTGGCTATTTTTTTAAATGTGTCCAAATAACCTTGAAACTCACTTATGCTTCATTTTGTGTTAGTTTTTTTTAAACATTTAAGTAAAAAAAAAAATAACATTTTCTTGAAAACTTTTACTCCCATATAACTGACTTACTGTATCAACATGGATATTAATAAAACTTTTACTCCCATATAACTGACTTACTGTATCAACATGGATATTAATAAAACTTTTACTCCCATATAACTGACTTACTGTATCAACATGGATATTAATAAAACTTTTACTCCCATATAACTGACTTACTGTATCAACATGGATAATAATAAAACTTTTATTCCTGAATATATTTTAATATTCATCATCATTAAATATTAACAATATTCACTGCATCTGCTTTGCACTCGCTTGTGCTTTTGTTGTCCTTTATCTCACCAATTAGTTATCTAGGCAAGATATGAAGAGTTAGGAACAAATCACAGGTGTGTGGAAATTTTTTATAGTTTCTTTAAACCTTGTAGTTGATCATGAAATTTGAGTGTTTGCATCTTAACATTTCTCTCTTTGAAAGTTATAGGAAGTTTTTCAATGAGAAGACATCAGATAAACTTAGTTAGGTTTAGTGAGTACAGTAGGCAATATCGAAATATTCTGATGACTCAAATCCTTATTTATTGAATATTATTTTTCTATTTATGTGTTCAAAACAACAAATGGTAACCTCCAGCAGGAACACCATTAATATCTTATTTTTATAGTATAGACATTACTTACAACATCAGCTACACCATCAGATAATCATGTTGTGTTATTGTTTCACCGATGAAGTGTTTGTCTAGGCACATGTCATTGTTGACAGCTATGTAACACTACTCGATAACAACTCAGAATTCATTATTGTTTTTTAATCTTTGTAAATATTAGGGCATAAAGTGTATGGAAAACAACAAAATAGTAATGAATTTACTCGGAACACTCAACATATCATAAATTATTGATTGGTAAAGATCAGAAATTTGATTGGTTTGGGAAAGCAAAGAACTGCATGTGGTTCTTCCTGCTATCCAATCGGAATTGCAAGGAAGTTGTTTACCTCTGCAGAGTTGATATTTAACAAGGCCATTACAATAATCTGTATTTGGTGTTACATTTCAATAAACAGCTTGTGTTTTCTTTAGAAATATTCATATATTTCTTAACCAGCTAAGATTACTGGTAATTAGAGGTTCTAAGCTGCAGATGGCAAAAAAAAATGACTGAAAGTTGCCAGTTTATGTCCAGCAAATTTGAGCCTTGCATTAGTAGGTATAAAGATCGGTGATAGGCTTCATATCTTCCTCTACACTCGTCTACGTACGGCAGGGGAGAAACGGCAGTGATTACTAGGGATGATTAATGGTACTTCCTCTCACAGACTCAAACTGTGAACCTTCCATTTGGCTTTCATATTGACAAGACATTTGTGGACCGCTTCGGTATCTTGGGTTTTTTTCAGGACCATTTCTTCTAGCCTAACCACAACAGTTTAATCTGGTGTTTAGTCATTAAGACACTGCCGATCTACCTCCAAGTTTAAACTTGAATTCCTCTTATTTTAGTCTTAATAGATTTATTATACCATTTTTCTTACTATTTTTTTTTTTTCTATCACTTTATTTCAAATCACGATCTGAGAAGTGGTCACAACTTTATCGTGGAGGGTGATCTTTTGTTATCGTGGAGGGTGATCTTTTGTTATCGTGGAGGGTGATCTTTCGTTATCGTGGAGGGTGATCTTTCGTTATCGTGGAGGGTGATCTTTCGTTATCGTGGAGGGTGATCTTTCGTTATAGTGGAGGGTGATCTTTCGTTATCGTGGAGGGTGATCTTTTGTTATCATGGAACTTTGCAATATTATTTTTTAGCTTTATCATGTTTCAGTTTAAAAGTAATTTATGAAATTTGTTCCAACTGTGTCTTTGTGGAATACTAATATCATAATAAAAAAGCCATTTTGTGACATCTTTGTATCCATTAATCTGAAAACCGTGTAAGATAATTTTATTTTAATTTGATGTTACCAGATTAAAGTTAGCAAAGAAAAACTATATGGAACAAAGAAGTTAATTTTCTGATGAGGTCAAAGGTAAAACTCCATATGAACTTGATTTTCACTTTTTGAGAGGTTGGTAGTGGTTTAAGGATACAGCCGTATTAAACAATCAAAATGTTGCATTCATAAACTAATGACTGCTTTTAATTATTGTAACTGAAATTACTTCATAACTTTAAAAGAATATGGATACTAGTAAATTGTCTTTCAGAAAGTCCTTAAGCAAAAAAGGTTTTTAAAAAGTTTGGAGAATATAGTAAGTAAATATGGAAGAAGTCAATCTTGGAGCTTGAACTTAGCTTATGCTTGACTTTTTTTCAATAACTTGATTAAAGCATTGATTTGTTTGCCAGATTTAAATGAAGAATTTTTGCAGATTTAAGTGTTAAAATAGAGTTAGAAAATTCAGGTTTAATATTAACCATGCATATCATGTTATAGCAAAGATAATGGGTTGGTAGGTTTTGTTTTGTAGCTTAGTCTGCCTTAAGTGTGAAGAAATTAATGATATATTTTAATTTTTACTATTAAAATTTAATGATTAGTTTTCTGTTCTAATGGCATTATTTTTTGATGCTTTTAGAGAGGAACTAAATGGCTTTATTTTTTGGCTTCTTTAACTTTTTATTTACATGACTGATTTCTAATATGTATATATATGGTGTTTTGAGATGTCTTATACTCACACAGTGATCCTATATTGATATAGGAATTTCAATAATATATATCATCGGTGCTGCTGAAGTATTTTGTGAATTATTCAATTGACAAGATGTCCAAAATTTATCATTTGACTTACCACTTGTCGCCTAGTTATCCAGCTTTGGGTAGTTTCACCCTTAGTCAAATCTTAGATTGGACTTCATGTTTATTTTTTGTTTTCTAAAATGTTTCCTTTTATCTGTCTCTGTGTTGTTGACAAACTGAAACTTAAATCAGTTTGCAGCTTAAACAGAAACTTATCACTGTGTTACACTATAGAAGTAAAAAAGAAAGATTTATATTGGAAATTATGAGATGTGTATTTTTATATTTATCTCATACTTTAGGCCCTGCCATGATGCCTCAGTATTATGGAATGCCTTCATGGGGCATGATCCCCACCCCAGGACTGATCCAGAGTAATCAAGGCCAGCCTCAAGGTCCTCCTGTTCAACAGCAAATACTACAACGTGGAGGTGCTCGTCCCATCACTCCTCAGGGTAATGGGGAACCACTACCCCAAGGAGGGGGGAGCCTTCAAGGATCGGGTAGGTTTTGAAAAACCTAGTTGAGTTAGGTTGTATTTTGTGCTTTTTATGTGTTTACTCACTTTGTAAAAGTTGCCAGAATAGCACAATATAGAATAGGTTTTGAGATTATAAGAAACTACAGAAAGCATATCTGAATATAGAAAATTATTTACTGAATTTATGATTTGTAAAATGTATGTATTACGACCTTAGACTAAAACAACCAGTTTGATTTTTGCTTTCTCATTGTTTAAGTTTCTATTATAGATTTACAACAAACATGACTCTGCTTGTATAGTTTTAGTTTTTAGTTGAGCACAATTAACACAAGTTGCTGCTTAAAGAAAAATATTTACACTTTAGTCCAAAACATTTGAAGCACATAATTACTAAGTTTGGAAATTGTAATCAAAACAACCTGAAACATCTGAGTGTTTGAAAAACACACTTGTGGGGAAAACATAAATACTGGGTTATTTTCAAGATTCTGATTCTATGATATAATGTAGTCTTCTCATTATTTAAACATGGAAACATCCTCAGTAGAGCTTAAATTTAACAGTGGCCAGCTGGCAAAGAAAAGGAAGAAAAAAAACATTTGGTTCTAGTGTATAGCTAGTGACCATCAAAGGACACTGTTATGTTTTTTCCAGCTGTTAATCCTGACA
>NW_013669783.1:75927-80670 GCF_000517525.1 Limulus polyphemus
GTGTATAGCTAGTGACCATCAAAGGACACTGTTATGTTTTTTCCAGCTGTTAATCCTGACATTATTATAAATATTCAGGCCAATTGTAAACAGTGATCTACAATATTAAAAAAAAAAAACTGGCTGCAAGCACGATAGTTATGGAAGTTTCACACTATGATATTTGCTAAGTCTTCTCTGGTTGCTTGTTTCATGTTGTTCTTACACATCTTACAGTGGGACTTAGAAAGCAAAAATAGCATTAACAGTAAAAACATATACATTTAAAATAGAAATGCTATACTTCCTGGAATGTTTTGTCATCTGGCTGGTTATATCCGCCAGAGGCATGCAAATCATGAATCATTTTCGTACTATCACTGTTAACTTTTAAAATAACTGGTCAAAGTTAGTTTCGAGCCCTATTTCAGCCAATACTAATTTATATTTAAAGACACTGTGTTGATTTTTATACAAAATTCTGACAGTTTATTAAAGTTTTTTTTACTGAAAATTTATCCTTTGTACAAATTAACACTGAAATAGTCCATGGGCCATAGGCAGAAAATGTTAATTTTCGTTTGACAACTGAGGGGACCAATATCTTTAGGTTAGGATAAGGAGAAATGTTGCAAAAATACTAATGTTTTGGAAAAAATATGTGCACATTAATTAGTAATAGACATTTGTTTTGTAATTAACCCTAGTTAACCAATCACACTGATGCATTGTTTCAACATGACAGACTCCACGAGCTGTTGTGTTCGTGATGTTGTGGAAGAAGAAAGTAACCTTACAAAGCTTTTACCTACAAGTTTTAAGAAAATTTGCAAATGTGTTACACAATAGTTTACCCTAGATAACACAGAGAGAGAGAGAGATTGCTGTGCACTTATCTACAGAAACAGGACAGTTCCCTGATCGTGTGTTCCCATTCTCTGACTCTGATAATTCATCCTGTGTTGCATGTTTGAAAAGTCTTGAAAGACTAGGTTTTGGGTACCATCGTAGGTGCTAATTTTACAAGTGTTACATGAATAGCGAGTGCCAAAAATTGGTTAGAAAAAGGCTAGAATGCAGACAGTCTCCTGAAGATAACTGATGGCTCTGCTACTCCAGGGCTAGAGCAGCCTAGCCATAAACCTTTGCTACGGTCAGCACTGGGATCAGAAAGGTCAACCAATCTGTCTTCTACTTGAATTAGCCCTGATGCTAAACTATGTGCTGCCAATATAGAGACTGGTAGGCACAAGCGTTTAAATCTCTTTCCTGAAGAGTGTTTGATTTGCAATCAAACCAGGAGCTTTATGACAAAAGGGTACATCTGGAAAGGAAAAGTAGAGAGTTTGACATTGACTCTTGGGATGATGATTCATCATCTTTCAGGATCTTCAAATCTTTTAAATGGCCTTGGGCATACAGTTTCCAAAAAGTGGAAAATGCATCATCATCACAAGCATTTGAAATTGGTAGCTTGATGAATTTATCCATAGACACCATTGCTCCAACCGAAGTGCAAAAGGGCTGCTGATGAATCTGGGCAGTTGACTCTCACTACCTATATTTAGGAAAGACTGACAGAGGATGAAAAGGATATATATGCTCCAATAAAGCAAATGAAATTGAAAACATTTTCTGATGTAGCACAATTTGCACCAAGCAAAGAGAAGACACAGAATATAATGCTGAAGGCAAGCTCAGACTTTCTTGATAGAATGGTTGTTATTGACGAGGTAAATATTATGGAGATGAAGGATACTTTGATGTACAGCTTTCACCCCCTTCATTTGCCAGCCAGGAAAGGACCATTGCAAAAATGGACAAATCAAAACTCTTACATCTCCTAGTGAGTTTTGCATTCTCAGATTCATCAGACTGGTAGAAAATGTGCTTCCTTCCTCAACACCAACTTTATGGATCTTGGATGGAATGAACATTCCTCAGGATATGAAAGATGTACCTGCAACATTTGGAAAACTATCCAGTTTAATCCTTGGAAAGCTAGTTTCTGTTTCCAAAACATTATTTCAGACTCTGATGACAAAAGTTATTTGGAGGGTTAATCGGATAGGAGTTGCATAATATACTGACACAAGACTTGTTCCCTAATGGCCATATGACTGCTGTGTAGTTACGTAACTTTATATGGCTAATGGCACCATATATCATAAAATACTGTATTCGCATGGAACATACAATTTGGATTATATGCTTGATTCTTGTAAAGTGACTTAATAGACTGGAAGCTAGAGCATCAAAGTCAGTCAAAGACAACTAAGTGATTGATTGTCTTCTAAACCGGGAGGAATTTAGTTGCATCGTCAATCAGTGCCACTAGAAAGATGGATACATTTACTAGTTTACAAGCTTTGATAAGTCACAATATTTCTTTGGGGAGGGGTAACATTCAGCATGATTTACTGGTAGATTAATTGTCACATGTATATCCTATAAATGTCAAACATGTCAACCAAAAAAGTTAGATATTTAAAAACCAGATGAGAATCTTTACAAAATGACATTGAACAAAGGAATTAGAACGTCACATTGCCAGTATCATTTATTTTGCATTATATGTACAATTTAGTTTTGATAGAAAGAGTTAAAACAAGCTAGAACAAAATTTTTTAATCTTACTCAGATTACTCTAGAATGGTCCGTTAGTGAGTCAACATCGTAAAATTGTTGTCCGTATAAACTTTTTTCTGGTGTTAGATTGCAGTCAGGAAAGCTTCCAGTCGGTGTCAAACAAAGGGTTAATACTAAACCCTTGGAACATTAATGTGCAATTTTAGGATCCAGAAAGTTGCATTTTTGAAATTGGCACCCTCAAATTACCCTAAAATCACTGTTTTCGTTTAGTCCACAAAGTTGTCAAATGGACATGAATCTTCTGCCATGGCCTGAAACCAGAAAATTTCTCTTCATCTTATTTTAACATTTTCAGTTCTAAGAATTATAAATACATTTTAATGTTGAATCTGCAACATAGTTTTGTGTATGTATTTCAACTTTCTGTATGGATATTATTTATTTATAAGTAGTATTTTGTAAACAAGTGTTAAAGTTTTGTTTCAGATGTACACTAAAATTTCCATTTTTAAAATCCTAAAAAGTGTTTAGTCAGTGCCTAAAATTTGATTGATTCTTGAAAAAAGAAACATAAGATATACATTTGGTGAGTTATTAAACATTTTGTTTCAGTTATTTTGAGTTTCTTTTTTAGATGAAAATTTTCAAATACATCTGATAGTTAAGATTTACTCTATTAACATGTTTTCCGAAATTTAAATAGTGCATGAAATTATTTACATAAAATATAAAAATATCAGTTTTTCCACATAGTTGAGAATGATACGTAAATACCATTACAGACGTAGTTTAAGAACATTTGCTACTTAACACAAAAGCTTTAAAACACTAAAATCAATGAAAATTGGCATATTTCTTTTATACTATTCAGGTGGTCAGTACCAGATGCTAGCTCCTCCTTATTATGACCAGAACACATCTCTTATGAATCCAGGAAATGCAAGGGGTATGGGTGCAGGACCAACTCTACGTCTTATGCCATCAGCTATGTTGGTGAACCCAGCAGCTGGACCAGCACATAATCCTGGTACGTTTAATCTTTACCTCAACAATCAACACAGACTTCTGAAACAGTTACATTATTTTAGTAGCTTGCCAATGGATTAACCTTTGTGACCCAGAATGAACGTTAAGTGTGTTAGTCACATGGCATTTCATTTGTTGTTGATTATAATCGTAGTAGAAATGTGTGGTAAAAGCAAGTAAACAAAATAAGAATGCAAGAAAATGTATCCAAGATAAAATAGTAATTCAAACTAATTAGTTAAAGCTTTGCTGATGTAAAACATTCCTAATGAGAAGAGTTTTCAAGCTTGTCTTTTATCTTAATAAGGAAGATCATAATTACCATAGTTCCTTTTTTTTTTCACGGTAAAGGTGATTGATGAAGAGGCTCATACTACAATTCCCTAAACACACTGCATTAAGCTACAGATGTGTTATAAAAGTGACAGTCAATTTCAATACTCATTTCAAAGCCCTTATGGCAGTAGATGATACTGGCTGCCTGCCTGCATTCCCTCTGGTCAGTATTTCAAAATAAGGGATGGACATTCCTGAACCCTAGGGGTCTCTAACTTGTTTATTTCGCCCGCCCATGTGTTCATAAGATACCATTTGGATAGGAAATATATCACCACTAGAAAATATATTTATATCTGTGAAAAAAAAAATTTCCATTTTTATCCCTACATAAATAATGAAACTTTTATTTAGTAGTAATAAGAGTGTGTGTAATAGTTTATAGATAGTATGAAGCTTTCTGTTGATTTTGATTATAGTATCAAGTTTCATCGAAATATAATATGTGTAAGTTCATAATGTATGCAATACCTTTATTTTTAGGTCAACTCCAAAACCCTGCAATTAGTCTATTTTCCACAAATAATTCAAATGCAGGGAGTAACTCTCTCGGCACCTCTACAGCCAATGCTACTTTAGGATACAATCAGCAGAATGCCATGTCAGCTAATGGTGGAAATCAGCTAGGGTTTTCGTCAGGTCTTGGCTTAGGTCTAGGACAAACTCCCAACAGTCTAAACTATGGAACAACACCTCTTGGGCCAATTGGATCTGCAGGAGTTGGAGGATTGGGATCTGGTACATTATCTTAAGATTTTTTCCCACTCTTCTTTTTTTCTTTCTTTCTTTCTTTCTTTCTTTCTTTCTTTC
>NW_013669783.1:81626-98409 GCF_000517525.1 Limulus polyphemus
TAATGTAGACACTATTTCAGCCTAGTTTGTTTACTTTTTTTTTTTAAAGTCCCTAGTTGTTTGCTTAAAAATATAATCTTTGCATTTTGATTCAACTTGTTTCAATATTTTTTGATGATCCTTATTCCCCCTTTTAAATTAACAATTTTTAATTATCTTATGTCATTAGGAATCCTATAATGCTGTGTTTTTAATTATCTTAAGCCATCTAACAATCTTATATAGAATTGTTGCACTTGGTATATTTTCTTCTTCCTTCCTAAGGTAAGGATCAAAGAAATTAAGTAGTTTTAACTTTTAATGTCTTTTGACAGAAAGTGTTTGTTAACATTGCAGCTAATATTTTTATTTGTCACATCGTCATGAAATTTATTGATATTTTCAACATGAATAATTTTATGAATTTCAGGTTTAGGAAATGTTGGTGGATCTCCGCGGAGAGATATGTTCGATCACCGAGATACTCTCGGTGCCGGACCGGTTCCGGGCATCTCGGCTAGTCTTGAGAGCCAGTACTCCCGACACATGGCACCACCACCACCAAAATCTACTCAGTTCTATGGTGCTTTGGGGACTGTGACTGCTTCACCAGGTCCAGTTGGCATGCTTCCTCCAAGTCAGAGCCTAACACCACCACCATCTTTCAATAACAATTCTGCAACATTAAATTTAGGTGAACATTTTGTTGTATTTCTTGTTGTCGTACAAAAGTAAAAAATATATATGTATAAATCAATATCTGTTAAAATGTTGTGATGAAAGAAAAAAGAATTATTAGTTTTATCTTAAATTGCAAGAGGGAAAAATATGTTCTTGTGTTTATGAATTTATTTTTCAATGAAGTTGTATTGATTTACAAAGGTTTACGCTACTGTTTTTATAGGTGTTCTTGGAGGGCGCATGTTGTCAGCGGCCCCAGGAGCAGAAGCGAAATATTTAGTTAGAAGCAGGCCATTGAACAACAATGGGTTAAGCTCCACAAATACCCTTTTTCCAAACCGTTCATTTCAGCGCAAGTAAGCTTGAATATTTATTTTTATTATAGATATTCAATGTATATGTAACCATAATAAAAAGGTTATTAAATATCTTAATTTCATTTAGGCATTTCATTGTTGCTATAGTATGTTGGAAGTGAAAGATATTTTTGATGAAAAAAAATAAAATTTATAGAAAATGATACTTATGTGAAGCTCCAAATTTTTTCACAATTCTCTAAATTACTGTGTAATTCCATTGACATCAGACATTCTTCTCTAATTTCCAGTTCAAATATAGAAAAGCCTACAGGACGAAGTCGTCTGCTTGAGGATTTCAGAAATAACCGTTATCCAAATCTTCAGTTGAGAGACTTAGCCAATCACATTGTAGAATTTTCTCAAGATCAGCATGGATCCAGGTAAAATATGTGTCTTCCATAGTATGTTAGATTATGATACTGATGGATAGCAGTAAGATTGGTCAGCAGTTTTTCGTCACTTCACTGTACTCTTGAACTACAGATGCATTGCAAGAAAATGTATACATGAACAAGTTATGTTAGAGTTATGAAAGCGACTTCCAACCCCCACAAAAGAAACCCTGGACAAGAACAAGTCACTGCTTTTTAACTGAGTTAATCCGGTTTCAGGGACTTCCACCCCACAACAGTATCCCTGGAAAAGAACAAGTCACTGCTTTTAAACTGAGTTAATCTGGTTTTAGGGACTTCCACCCCACAACAGAACCCTGGAAAAGAACAAGTCACTGCTTGTAACTGAGTTAATCTGGTTTCAGGGACTTCCACCCCACAACAGTATCCCTGGACAAGAGCAAATCGACACTTGTAACTGAGTTAATCTCGTTTCAGGGACTTCTACCCCACAACAGTAACCCTGGACAAGAACAAATCACCACTTGTAACTGAAGTAATCTGGTTTCAGGGACTTCCACCCCACAACAGTAACCCTGGACAAGAACAAATCACCACTTGTAACTGAAGTAATCTGGTTTCAGGGACTTTCACCCTGACATCTTAGAAGTTAAAGGACAGTTGATAACTTGAATAGTGTTTCCTGACAGTAACACATTTTATATATACAGCAGTTTTCAACTATTTTTTTTAAGTTTATATTTCTATAAAAATCATTATTATTATTAGTTTTCAACAACTAAATTGCAAACTTCATGGTATTTGAGTGTAATATATAATTTGTTCTGCAATTTGCCAACCCTTAACAACTGGTGGTAGTTTTGGATATAGAATTTAATTTTTAACGAATTTCCAAAGCCTATACAAATTTTTGATTGTTCACTTGAGTTAGTGAAATAGTTGTTAGTGACCTTTAGTTAATCTTTGACCTCTGGTAGCTCAACAATAAGTCTTAGAGCTTAACATTGAAAAAAACAAATGATTTAATCATCTTTTGTAGGTTCATTCAGCAAAAACTAGAACGAACAACTCCAGCCGAAAAACAGATGGTGTTTAATGAAATATTAGGTGCAGCATATAGTCTGATGACAGATGTGTTCGGAAATTATGTTATCCAGAAGTTTTTTGAGTTTGGTACTTCAGAACAGAAACAGGCACTAGCACTAAAAGTAAAGGGTCACGTTTTACCTTTGGCACTACAGATGTACGGTTGCCGTGTTATACAGAAGGCTTTGGAATCTATTCCTCCTGAACAACAGGTTTGTACAAGTTTAATATTTGGGTGAAGAAAAAACAAAACTGAGTACTTCCTAATAAAGTGTATTTTGTTGTTATTTTATATTATTAGTCTCGTACACTGTGGTAAAGAAAGTAAAATCTCAATCATTCAAACCTTTCTATCGTGTAGTTTGTTTTACCTCATGATTCTGTGCACATTTTAATAAAGGTTAAAGAATTTTGTTTGTTGAGAAAATAAAATTTATATCACTATTTGAATATCTCTTTATTGTAACCAGGTAGGCTGGGTTTGGCCCAGTGGTTAGTTTGCCAAACTTTGAACCTGAGTGTCCGTGACTCGTGTCCTGTTGCTGAACAAATGTGATCTGCACTGTGGGTGATATGAGTGCATTTTAAGAGTTGCTGTCTAATCCCACTATTGAGTTAAAGTAGCCCAAGAGTTGACAGTGGGGTCTAGTCCCACTATTGAGTTAAAGTAGCCCATGAGTTGACAGTGGGGTCTAGTCCCACTATTGAGTTAAAGTAGCCCAAGAGTTGACAGTGGGTTCTGTTTGCTTGCTACTTTCCCTTTAGTCTACAAGTTCAAAATTAAGGATGACTAGAACACATAGCCCTCTGGTGTAGCTTTGCACAAATTTCTGAAACAAATTATAGCCATTTAAAACAAGTGCTATTTGCTAATTTCATGACTTAGCAGCTTTCTTGTACCCTTAAGTTAATTTGGAAATGATTTATAAAAAAATAGTTTTAACTATAGTAGGAATACTGCCAGCTGGTATGACTTGGGCATAAGTCATATCAATCAGTTTGTAATATAAACACAAAGAATTACTTGCACAAAATAAACTAGAACATAATGAGTTTAATTTTTTTTTTTCCTCATAGTAATATCACAATACAAGCAGTTGTTGTTATGTATTTTGAAGAAAAACAAGGATTTGTAATGTTCACTGACACTTTAGGCACTTTGTACTTGAGTGGACGTCTTTCGTAAGCCTTATTGAGTCTCACAAACTTTGTGTATCTTTCACATAACGATCTTGTAAACAAAAAATTTATTTACTGGAATAGAATGTCATAAGGCTACTGTAATTTGTCCATCTTACTAAGTAAGCTATGAATAGTTCTAAAAGATTTGATTTTTATTTTACAGAAGTGTTGGTAGGCTAAGCTGAAAAGTTTATAAATTTTACGTTGTTTTTGTTTGTTTGTTTATGTAATTTGAACAAAAAAAAGGATTTTTAATGTTCACTAACACTTTAACCCCGTGTTAGTACCCTTGCTATATGGAACAACCTTCGTACCACACCAAAACAAAAACAAATTAAGTTTTATTAGATTGTTAATCTATCTATGTGTGTAGTTAAAGTAAACATCTTGTGAATGATTCTATAGAATTTTGTTTCGTTTTGGTAGTGTTAATAGAAAAAAATATCGGATATTGATGTTTGTTATTGCTTTATTTACAAAAATACGTGATTAAATAAGTAAATCTTTTTTATCTAAACATCTTCATATGACTTGTTTTGAACTAAAAATATAATCTGTTGGCTAACATCAATGAAAATGCCTTACATTTAATCTAATCTAACTGCTTACTCGGAATCTTTCGTATCTGATACCATCGTTTGACACTGAAAGCACTAGATATAAACTTGAATGTGATTTGAACACTGTGATATGACTGTCTTTAAGCTGATCATATTCACTCTCACTATTGTCCTCAGGTTCACTGTTACTTGGACAGTCAGCCAACATCTGTCTAATTCTCTCGCCTTCACTGTCGTCATCCATCTTCAATCTAATAAAAAGTATGAAATTGCCCTCATAAAAAAAAAAATACTCTCCAGAAATCTTTGCTAAAGTAAATATTGTTTCATATTTGGCATGTATAAGCTCTAAAAACTCTTATTGTATCATTAATGACAAGTACTATAGAGGAAGTTAATCTGGAAAAACACTAAATCTCTTATTGTATCATTAATTACAAGTACAAAAGAGGAAGTTAATCTGGAAAAACACTAAAACTCTTATTGTATCATTAATTACAAGTACTAAAGAGGAAGTTAATCTGGAAAAACACTAAAAACTCTTATTGTATCATTAATGACAAGTACTAAAGAAGAAGTTAATCTGGAAAAACCCTAAAAACTGTTATTGTATCATTAATGACAAGTACTAAAGAGGAAGTTAATCTGGAAAAACACACCTTGTTTTAGTACCATGGGGTATTTTGATCTCCAAGTGACAAGAAACCATGTGTTGCTCTCAGCTCGGCTGAGGTACAAATTGGAGAAACTAGGTGTGTACTCTATTGGCAGTTTTAGGAAGCTACCAGAACAGAAAAGGCCTCAGTGCACTCGTCTGTTTGTGAGATTGTTTACAAAATATTTGGGATAGACAAAAATCCCAGGGTACAAACGTAGGGTTAAGCACTTTGTGCTCGAGTGGACATCTTCCGTAAGACTCATCGAGTCTCCCAAATTTTGATTTACAAAGAAGAGTTCATGTATGTTTCACATTGTAAATAAAAAAATATATTCACTAGAATAGAGTATCTTAAAGCTACCGTAACTTATTCAAATTACTAAGTAAGCTATAAATAGTTCTAAAAAGTTTGTTAGCTGTATGAAGTAGCAATACAATAATAGGTGAATAACGTAGTCACTAAAACTAATCAACCAGTAATTAGCTTTTTGTAGAGGAGACTGTGCTCTTTGTGCTAGTTATGAACATTCAACAGCCACGTAAAGTTGATCAGTAATCATTATAAAAATATTCTTAAACTTTTGTTGTCACGTGACGTGTGGGGTATGTTTCCCCCTTTTTAGCTTTTATAATTTCAGTAGTATATACACTAAGTAATGTAAACACAATCTATAAATAATGAAAAGGTCAAATGTACAATTGCAGTGTTAAAACTTCTTCAATAATACATTTTCCCAACTCACAACAGAAGTTTTTCACTCTGACTGTCTCAGTAAACAATGTTCAAACTTACAAGTTTATAGTAAAAATATCTGATGTCTTGTGTACAAAAAAAACTTGAAGTGTTCACTACAAGCTTGCCAAATCTCACAAAGAAACACTACACTCGGGGTTATGGTATGTATAGTTATATGACAACAAGTTGGGTTGATTTTACCACCTTTGTACTCAAACTGATTCTGGAAGAAGTGCAAAAGGTTAAACACCTGGGCAGGTGTTCACTTTTTGATTTTGAGATATTTATCATACACTTGCACAGTTTCAAATTTGTAAAAAAGATTGTACGAGAATTTCAGTAATTTAATAAAGTTTTCCAGTGGTATCATTCTTTTCTTGCTTTGTTGTTGGGAATTTTTGCACAATTAGTGTTATGTATTATTTATTCATTTCTTTTAACTTTTTATACATATTACAGAGGGAGGTGGTTAAAGAATTAGATGGGCATGTCTTGAAATGTGTGAAGGACCAAAATGGGAACCATGTTGTTCAGAAATGTATCGAGTGTGTAGACCCACATGCTCTTCAATTCATCATCAATGCCTTCCAAGGACAGGTAGAATATTGTAGATATTTTTCCTAATTAATAGATCTTTTAGAAATTAGCATAATGTTTGGTTTGATTGCTTTTTTGGTCATTTCATGATGAATTTTTGTAATCCGAAGGCACTGTTTGTTTTGTATAAGTTAGTTTTGAAACTTTATTTTAAGAATCAGTTAAGACAAGGATGTATGTTAAGAAATTGTGAATTGCTAACCATTTTCTCTTGTAGGTGTTCTCTCTCTCCACCCATCCTTACGGCTGCAGGGTGATTCAGAGGATCCTGGAGCATTGTACATCACAACAAACCATGCTTATTTTGGAAGAGCTTCACCAACACACCGAACAATTAGTTCAGGACCAGTATGGAAACTACGTTATCCAACACGTCTTGGAGCATGGCTGTCCTGAAGATAAGAGCAAGATTGTGTCCATGGTTCGTGGCAAGGTTCTTGAACTTGCTCAACATAAGTTTGCAAGGTAAGTGTTCGTCGTCTTGATTATTGGTCTTCCTGATAACCTTCCCTTAGATGCCTGGTATGACTTAGTGGTTAGGATTCTCAATTCACAATCTGTGCATCACAAAATCAAAACCCCCCCCTCATCAAACATGCTTACTCTCTCAGGCATAATGGCATTATAATGTGATGGTTACTCACACCATTCAATGGTAAAGAATTGCCAAAAAATTAGCTGTGGGTTGTGTTGACTAGCTGCCTTTCCTCTTGTTCAATGGTTCTCAAACTTTATCATCTGCAGACCTATTTGGTGGAGCAAAATATCCCGTTGACAATCTACTTGACCTACCCCACCCGTTTTGTTCTCGTGTGTGGCCTCGGCTGTAGCTTTACACGTCAATGACTTGCATTTTGGACCAGTCCTGGACCACACTTTGAGAACCCTTGCTCTATTCTCTCACATAAAAAGTAGGGGCAGATAGCTTTCAAGTAGCTTTGTGTTAAATTAACATATAAACCTTTTTGATAAACGTGGAGCTTAAATTGAACAACTGGCAAAAGAGTAAGAAGTATTTAAGTATGTGATATTTATTAAAATGCATTTCAAAATTTAAAAAGAAATTGCACTGATTCATATTTTCAGGCAGAGTACAAATTAAACCATCTAATTTAGTTCTATTCATCCTGAAAGTAAAGCCTGAGAAATTTGTGATCAAATCAGAACGTAGTCTTAGTTTGTCCTTTTTTGAATTAGTATAAGTCAATTGGAATTAGAAGCAACTATTTAATTAATTAATGGGCCGGACTAAAATATTGTTTCAAGTGTAACTGTGTATAAATTTTTACTCAAAGTTTAGTTTTTTTATTGTGCAAGTTATCTTACAAATTTGCTTGGAAAATCCATATACTGATATAGGTAAATGTTTCTTTTTCACTCAGTTTTTTTAATAATGATTGTCTTGTTTTCTAACTAGTAATGTGGTGGAGAAGTGTGTCTCATACTCTTCAAGAGCAGAGAAGGCGTGTCTTATTGAAGAAGTGTGCACTACTAATGATGGGTGAGTCTCTTGTTTTTGTTGGGGGTGGGGGATTTATTATTGAAGAAGTGTGCACTACTAATGATGTGTGAGTCTCTTGTTTTTGTTAGGCGTGGTGAGGGGTTTATTATTGAAGAAGTGTGCACTACTAATGATGGGTGAGTCTCTTGTTTTTGTTGGGGGTGGGGGTTTATTATTGAAGAAGTGTGCACTACTATTGATGGGTGAGTCTCTTGTTTATTTACTTTTACTGCTAGAAGTTTTACAATTTGCTCTTTTATGATTCTGTCTTTGTGTAACAAACAATCCCCCGCCCCAAGAAAGTTATTCATGACTGTGTCTCTTGTTTTTGTTGGGGGTGGGGGTTTTGTTGTCGCCCAGTGTTTTACCATGAAAAAAAAATCTATCAAAATTTACTTACTCTGATAGATTTTGATAGAAGAGTTAGCACACAGGATTGCATATATAACATGCAATGTATTTCAGAAAAGACCCAAAACTCAAGTGCTTTCAAATAGTTGACTATTTTTAAAGAATAATATTCAACTATTCAAAATTGCTCGAGTTGTGTGTAATTCGTATGGTATTTCTTTAGCACTTTCAGTGTTCTGGTATTTTGAACTTTTTTTTTCTTCTTTTTTTTGTGTGTGTTTGTGTGTGGTCAGTTAATGTTTTCAGAAGAAATAGCTTTCAACCTTCACTTGGCATCTTCATTCTATTTCAACTTTTATTTTTTTATTTATTTACACTATTGGATGATATTTTGATTTGTGGTCTTCTGGGTGTTTCTTTGACGATTTTCTTAACCCCGAAACCTTCCATTTCATTATTTGGTGTATCGTGTTTTGAATAGTGATTTCTGTGATCTTGTCTCCATATTTTTTTACCTGTTGATTTAATTTTAACCACTTGTTAATGTTTTTAATAGTGATATTTTTGACTTGACGATATTTCCTTATCAAATATTTTTGAACTGTAGTTTGTGAATTTCCCTGTATTTGCCATCTTTCATTAACGAGACAGCTCTGTTTTTCTTTTCTTTTTTAATATATAATTTGTGAACCATCTTTCTTCCTTGCATCCTGTTCTATGATGGTTAATTTTTATTTCAATTTTTAGTATGTGTACTATCATTCCATATTTCTTCATCTTAGCCCCTATAGTGCCTTACACTCAATGATGAAGGATCAGTATGCTAATTACGTGATACAGAAGATGATCGAAGTAGCAGAGCCAGCTCAACGTAAGCTGTTGCTCCACAAAATCCGTCCCCACATCCCAGCACTCCGAAAATATGTTTATGGGAAACATATTCTAGCCAAGCTGGAGAAGTACTTGATGAAGAACAGTGATCTTGGACCCATTGGTCCACCACCAAATGGAACCATATAAAATGACATATAACATTGATACTGAATACATATTTCAGTCAACTTAACTCCTTCCCTCACCTGAACATTTTATAGCATTTTTCTTTTACTTTAATTCCCCCTCCTTCCCTTTTTAAGTTAAGAATATCATAACACTGTTAGATTTTTTAACTTTGAAATTTTAAAAGTTGTTTTAACAGCAATCTGAAGTATAACATATATTCACACACACATATAGTAGGTCTCTGTCAAGGAGGGGCCAAATACCACCAGTTCTTTGCAAGGTGTTGCGCATTTGTATATGCCATTGAGATGCATTTTAGAGTATACATTGACATTGGTACATTTGAAAGCATCAAAGCATTTACTATAAAAAATGTAATAAAATATAATTCATTGTAAGTTTGTAAAATCTAAATTTATATACACGAGTTAACTTTAATTCCTTGTCTAGAAAAAAAAAATGTGTATATCATTTATACAGTGTATCAGTATATGTAATATTATTGTGAGATAAGAAGTGGACAAATGAGAGGTTTTTACTGAGTACTCTGTTACTGCTAACCAGTGGTCAAGTTTTTTCTCAGGTATTCTATCAAAACTTTTTTAATTGGTAAAAAAAAAAAGAATTTCATACTTGATTTTTCTATTAAAAAAATTTTCCTCCAATCAGTTTAACCTTTTTTTTTTCTGATAGATTTGTTTAAATTAAACCAGTGTACCAACCATCTCGGAAACTCTCGTGTGATTTAATAAAAGTTGTTAGTGTTAAAGTAAGGGTTAGATGTTTGTGTATTTGATTTGATGAACAGTTTGTTTTCTTGCTGGTATTCTCAAGATAGAGAATGTATCTAATTCTTATAACAACACACTGTCCAGGTCAATTTTTATGGATGGAAGTAGTCCATAAACAGCATGTAGTCTTTTATGACCACTTAGAATGATGTGATGTTTTTGTTTTAATTATATATGTATTGTTGGCCAATCTGAAGTAACAATAGTAAATCCTTTCTTTGGCCTTCATGAGTCATTTTCTTCAATACAGTGGCAAGAGATGAATTTAAATAATACATGGAAAGTTGACAGTGAAAGAAAATTTTGAATTTGCTCATGACTATTTGCTTGAAATTTTTGACAATGTTTGTGGGTGCCAGAATCAGAAGAATTGGATGGTTTTTTTTTGACGTAAGTCATGAAATTTAAAAACTACGTTACCACCAATAGTTCCCATTTGTTTGTGAATAACATTGGTAATACTTAGGAGGTTGAACTTGCTGTTTTGAAAATAAGTCTGAACATGTATTAAACAAGAGAACTTGTCTTGTTATAAACTCCAACTTTCTGAAAATATTTTATTATTGTTTTGCTTGGAGAATTTGTGTTTGACATTCTTTGCGTGTTCTGGCCCCACGATATTTATCAAAGAGCTTGCTGTGCAGTAGTAGATTGAAATAAAATAGCAAGAATTGTATCATTGTAGTTAGGTGTTTTTAGCTGGTTTTGTACACAGTGTAACCTATATTTTGTACTTTTTTAACTTTGTAGTTAACCTTGTGTATTATTGGTTGTACATGTTTGTGCGTATAAGTTTTACTATAAGTGTAACTGTGATGTTTTGCAGAGATTTTCTTAGATGTCTTAAAAGTTCAAATCTTTACTGTAACAGAAACTTGGGGGTGTGTTTTTGTTTTCTTTTAAGACTACAACAGCATGAGACAGAACCTTCCTATGTCTTGTTTTAGTTGATAAATTAGGCTAGTGGGATATTACTCCTTAATGTATAACCAAACTGGCTTTTTTTGCTAGGTTCAGTCTGAGAAGTACTCATTCTTGAAAGATTTTATTGGTTCTTTTCAATATTCTGAACAAGAGTATATATCTGTTGTTGTCAATGCACATGTCTGAACATTTTTCAGCTGTTGGATTTTCAAATATTATTTGAACTGTTCAGACAAAAAATGTCTAAACCAATGAAGTTACTGATGGATTTAAACTTAGATAATGAAATTATCTATTTAGATTTTCTAACGATTTAAATGTCCAGCCAATCCTGGTCTTTTTTTTTTAAGAAAATTTTTAATGCCAATTTTTTTTAAATGCTGATGAAAGCTCATTGTATTTCTGAATAAAATTTTGTTTCTTTCGTTTGTCAATTACAAAATGACAGTGCATGCTATTTTCATTGCTCTTAAAAGCAAATTTAAAATAATTTTGCTTTAAATATAAGCCATAAAACAATTTTTGCAAAGTGTTGTTTTAAAGAATTGGGGCAGTTTTTCAGATAATAATGGAAAAACAGACATTGTTATAGAGAAACTATGACTGTCATGACAGATTAAAGCAGTACTCATTCTAAATTGAATTTTGGTGATGGTACCATTTTTACCACATTATACAAAAAAGAATTGTTTTAGCTTTATGTGAAATTGTATTATAATACATTTTATGTCTAGATATGAATAATTAGAAGTTATTGTACAAACAATAATATAAAAAGTGTAACTATAGCTTTTTTCACAGTTAAGTTTTTTTTTATCATCAAGCTTTTTTCACAGTTAAGTTTTTTCTGTCATCAACGTGTTAAAGTAAAGTAAGTGGGTTTTAGTTTTGTCTGTTGTGAAGTAAGTAATAGATGTTTTAAAAAACTATTTTTGTCATTGTTTGTGTACAGTTAAAATAACAGAAAAGTAATCTGGTTTTTTCCAGTGAATGTTGAACAAAGCTGAAAAGGGGAAATTTTTATAACTTGATTTTTTATTTAAAAGAATTGTGGAAAGTATTTGTCACTTAGTTTAAAAACTGTATATAGATGTTCATATCGCATTGCCATCTAATAGTTCAAGTCTGAGTATCATTTAGAATAGTGAAATAACTGTAATGGAACAACAAACAGTGCTTCCTTAAGGCAGTGTTGTATAGCTGTAAATTTGTAAATTTCAAGAGCTAATTAGTAGTTAACAGGTATCATGAGTTTGCCTTGCCAGACACACACACACACACACACACACACAAATTCATTGAAAATGTACATTGGGTTCTAACCTCAGATTTTCTCACGCTGGTGCTGCTTGTGATTGAACTACTTCGTACAGCAGTAAGCTTAAATTAATTTTAATTCCATTGTCATGAAATCTTCTACCAGGACTTCATTTCTTCTGATAGAAAACATTCACATTTTATACATTATAGTCAAAAATTGTCGGCTGTCTGAAGACGTTTTGGTCTAGCACCTTCATTTGTTCACTCAAAGGTTTTTTTTTCATAGTTATTATTCTTGTCTAATATATGTACTTGTCCGTGTACAGGCCTTATTTACCTAACATGTACACTGTTGAGACTCCCATATCAACATATCTATATAGGCCTAATCTGTGTTTAAAGAACTTTTGAAGCCCTAAGTAAATGGAAAAACTGCTTTTTAGATATTAGGTGC
The DNA here is from genome assembly GCF_000517525.1 of Limulus polyphemus. Lineage (NCBI taxonomy): Eukaryota > Metazoa > Arthropoda > Merostomata > Xiphosura > Limulidae > Limulus > Limulus polyphemus. Next base: position 94,101 of record NW_013669783.1, read on the forward strand.
ATCCCGTGTAATGCTAAACTTGTTTTTATCATAAACAATTGAAATTCATCTTTTGTTGTTGTTGTGTAGTGAAAAGCTAACAAAAGAAATAATATTCAATATTTATAATTCAGCCGTTTCTCTGTTATAGATATATTTTTTTGATAACCTTAAAATCTTCCCACAAGGATGTATGTGTATACAAGTATTTGCCACGTTTTCTAGCTTATGCATGCCTTTATAGCAAGGAATAGCAATAGTTTCAATATCAAGGCTTTTAACAGGTTTTTTTTTACCAAAACATTTTTTAAAAAATCACATTAGTAACTTCTTCCTTGGTAAGACTTCTTCAGTGTTAGTAGATTTTTATATTTGCATGTATTTAAATGTAATCATAGATATTTTTTTTTGTTGTAAAATCTTTGTCCATCATTTATAATGTGTGTTATAATTTTAACATAGGTTTGTGTTTGAAGTTTTCAAAAATGAAAATTGTTATAAAATAGGACAAGTGCTTGGCCATGTGTTTATAAAGTAGATAGTTTGTAAAGCAATTTTCTTATGTTTTATTATATGCTTGTTTTTGTGGTAGATTACTTTCGTATGCAGGTCAACATATAGGTGGCAGCAGTATTTCTTGTATTCTTATAAAAATTGATGTTTAGGCTTAGCAGGATTATTCTTAAATACTAAGCATTAATGTTAAGTTTCATTATAAAGTTTGACATTGTAGTGATAGTTAAAGCACAAGCTATTATTTAGTTTTTTTACATTCATTATAAGTAATAGAGAATGTTTTTAGACATCTTGACAGACTTGAAAGTGATTGGTAAAGCATTTATACAAAAAAAAAGTGAATATAAAATAATGAATTATTGCCTTTCATATTTAAAAAACTTAGAAATATGAAAGTACGTTTCTGAAACAAAGTCTTGTGTATATATGGCATACAATTTTTTCGTACATGATCATATTAGGAATAGCAATCTGTAGTCTGTGCCCTGTAAAAAGTTTAGTTTTAATAACAATTCAGAAGAAACTACCTTAAAAGGTCAGACGAAGTTATAAATTAAAATGAAATACGTGATTTTAACCTTGAAAATTTTTCTCATTATTCTAATGATATGAAAAGTACTTAGGTTTTGTTTTGTACTTAAAACCTTTGTTCATTTAACTTCATGGAATAATCCTGCAAAGTTTTACAGAAAAAAAACTTAACGTAACTTGAAAGTTTGATATAATTATGGATATTTTACTATTATCTTGAGGTTCTAGGATCTGCTTAAAAACCAGTAAATGTATATGTAACTATTTCTCTGGCTAAAAACATTTCACTAAAATGGCTGATTAGAAAATGCATTAAATGGTTAAAAATGCAAGTCGTGTACGCTTTCACCAAAATAATTTCCCAGGTGTTTAATTAATTAGAATACCACATTTTTTAACTATTTAATACATATATAATCGGCTGTTTTGTTTAAAAAATGTTTAACTACATTCTTTCTTTTCTACTAACCAAAAATTCTACTTTGATTTTGAGCTTATGTAAACATGATAAGCAAATTGTAGTATATCGGCTACCATGCATAGAAAATGTTCAGTGTTTTATATCAACTATTACAATAAAACATATTTATTACTTTTATATGATTTCACTGCTGGAAATACTAATTTCTTTTCATGCTGTGCATGTTTCCTAGGTAACTTCCTGGTTACATATTTCCTAGGTAACTTTACCTGGTTGCATATTTCCTTGGTAACTATCTGATTGCATGTTTTTAGGTTATTTTACCTGGTTGCATATTTCTTAGATAACTTTACCTCGTTGCATATTTCTTAGGTAATTTTATCTGGTTTCATATTTATCAGGTAACTATCTGGTTGTATGTTTCAGGTGACTTTACCTGGTTGCATATTTCTTAAGTAACTTTATCTGGTTGTATGTTTCAGGTAACTTTATCTGGTTTCATATTTCTCAGGTAACTATCTGGTTGTATGTTTCAGGTAACTTTATCTGGTTTCATATTTCTCAGGTAACTATCTGGTTGTATGTTTCAGGTAACTTTATCTGGTTTCATATTTCTCAGGTAACTATCTGGTTGTATGTTTCAGGTAACTTTATCTGGTTGTATGTTTCAGGTAACTTTATCTGGTTTCATATTTCTCAGGTAACTATCTGGTTTATGTTTCAAGTGACTTTACCTGGTTGCATATTTCTTAGGTAACTTTATCTGGTTGTATGTTTCAGGTGATTTTACCTGGTTGCATATTTCTTAGGTAACTTTATCTGGTTGTATATTTCAAGTGATTTTACCTGGTTTCATTTTTCCTAGATAACTTTACTTGGTTGCATATTTTTATGTTAGTTTCCTAAATAATTACCCATGTGCATCCTTCTTTCTGTCAAAATTTACGTGATTCTTGTTTTCAACGTGACTTTACCTGGTTACGTGTTTCCTAGGTGACTTTACATGATAGCATTTAAAAAACTTTGAGTGATCCAGTTTCCATAACTACTTGGTTGCTGGCCAGTGCGACTTGATCAGTATCAGTGTGATCTATACGCATGTTCTTGTTTAGCCTATTGTCAACTGGTGCTCATACTAACCCTGGGTTTTTAATTTATCGTGTACAGAATGTAAACTATGTATACATCAGAAGCATCTACTGTTCTTAATTGTACAAAAAAAAAGAATAGAATTTGAAATTAAATATTGTGCAAATTGTTGAATAGTTCTTGGAAACTTGTATGTGTGTATCTCATAGTTTTGTAACATAGAATTTGTGTGTTGTTAAAAGGACTTACCTTTCAGCCATCACCAGCATGGCTTTATGTGAATAGTAAATGAGACCTTTTTTTTTGTATCAAAGGGAGGCCTTTTTTAAAGTATACTTCAGTAAATAGAGCAACTAATCGGAATTTTCTAATGTAAGAATTGTAATTAACTTTGCAAAAACATTATAAAAATTATGATGAAAAGGTCAAAATGTATAGAAGGAAATTATGGAGTATGAACACTGTCAAAATATAAGATTAAGTTAACTACGTTTAATTGTGAAAGTTATCATTGTATGTAAACTGACTTTATGAAAATTTTCTTGGATAAGAAAAATAATAGTTTCATTAAAACTAAAAAGTTTATAAAACAAAAATACACAAAGCTTTACTACTGCATCTTTTATAACAATTTATGTGGTCTTGAAACATTAATATTGTTAGATTTTTGTATTGAAACATCAGTGTAAGATATAAGTGGAATTTTTCTTTTATAAACTTGTGACACAGTTTCATCAGTATTGTTTGTGTTTGAATTTGCTAAGGAAATTACTAATGTACTTTGATATGTTATGTACTGCATATGATCATCAGCATTTTCCCAGGGTTAGTGTGAGACCTTAAGTCAGTTTTTAAACCTTGTTTTGTATAATTGGGTATGAATGAAACATTTTGTCAGGTTTGTACTGTTAGGAAGCAGTGTACTCGATGTACGATATTTGCCTTGTATTCTGTACTTTTTAGGGTGAAAATAAGACTTGTTTTGCAGTCGTCATTGTGATTTTTGTCTTTTGTTTGAGAGTCCTCATTCCATTTCAAGTTCACAATCAGTACAAAACGAATAATAAAAGACATTAGAATTAAGTTACACTAACTAACCATTCTGTTTTTTATTATTAAATGATCAAAATGTATTTCATGTAAACATTAGTCAACAACTTCCTGGTATTATAACATTTAATATGGTACATAGCTGATAATTACGAGGTATAACACACTTAAAAATCATTTAATCTGTTACAAAGCTGATAATTTCGAGGTATAATACAGTTAACAAATCATTTGGTATGTTACAAAGCTAATAATTACGAGGTATAACACTTAAATCATTTAATATGTTACAAAGCTGATAATTTCGAAGTATAATACATTTAACAAATCACTTGGTATGTTACAAAGCTGATGATTACGAGGTATAACACTTAAATCATTTAATATGTTATAAAATTGATAATTACGAATTGTAATACACTTAACAAATTTAATCTGTTACAAAGTTGATAATTACTAGGTATAACACTTAACAAATCATTTAGTATGTTACAAAGCTGATAATTAAATGGTATAACACAACAAATCATTTAGTATGTTACAAAGCTGATAATTACTAGGTGTAATGCACTTAACAAACTGTAGTCAACAACTTCCTGTTATCATTATAACAGTTTAAAATGAAAGATTACTTGTAAACTGTAATAAATTGTACAGTTGGTCGAAGTAGTAATTCAGATTTTAAATTTTCAGAAGACAAAATTTTGACTTTTATATTGTTAA
>NW_013669783.1:98781-99806 GCF_000517525.1 Limulus polyphemus
AGCGATACAAGTCCTTTCTTGATTAAACTAGTTTATTCTTTCTTGTCACTTTAAACTTAACTACTTTTATAATACACGCTATAAATCACAGCGATTCACAATCTCGAAAACACACGCTAGCTAGCAACAGAATCGTAAATTACCCGGAACTTTCTTCATTCAATTTCGCAGGCTTTTCCTGCCAGGTTTATATATTAAAAAAGAGGGCGTCTCGAACAAACTCGGTCTTCCCCAATAATTCATGATCATTCGAGAAATTCATCACGTGACTTTCGCTGTCGTAACAGTATGTATAAGTTCAAATAAGTGGTCACATTGGTAAATGTTTTAACACATACACATTGTAACGTACAGGTGTCAAATGCTTCACTTCTGTAGTTGGATCATTTTTTCTTCCTGGCTATAGTCTAAATAAACTATGGAATTATTTTCTTTTGTTCTTCGATGAAACAGTGTTACTTCTAGGTAACACCCCCCCCCCCCAGTGGCACAGCGGCATGTCTGCGGACTTAAAACGCTATAATCCGGGTTTCGATACCCGTGGTGGGCAGCGCACAGATAGTCCATTGTGTAACTTTGTGCTTAATTAAAAAGAAACAAACAAACAAGGTAACACACCCATTTATAACTTACTAAAATATGTTTCACAAAAACACTTTTTGTGCATCATAGGCCTACTTAAATAAGAAATTCAAAGATAACATTTTTTTCCCCCAACCCTATTTATGCAATAGGGGGATTAAAAGCGTGTAAATCGTAATATGAATCTTCATGACGTCACGAAAATTGAGCATAATACAGAAAGAAGGTTTATATCTAGGCGCATGACATTGTATGCAATAAACACGTAATCATAAACTACGTCACCAGTCATACAGTTAAGGAGTCGCTGATCAACAAAACTAATTGTAAATTATGTATGGGGTTTTGAATCCTTTTTACTTCACAATACAGTAACCTAAATTAATTTAGGTATGTGAATAATGTATTACATTTCTTTGAAACCATTATTCGGTATTATACAG
>NW_013669784.1:0-4408 GCF_000517525.1 Limulus polyphemus
TGTCTATATAGCTGGCTAGGACTAGTCGGTTGACAATATTTATAGAGGTAGCTAACATTATATGGATGATAATATGTATATAGCTGGCTAGCACTAGACGGTTGACAATATTTATAGAGGTAGCTAACATTATATGGATGATAATGTGTATATAGCTGGCTAGCACTAGACGGTTGACAATATTTATAGAGGTAGCTAACATTATATGGATGATAATGTGCATATAGCTGGCTAGCACTAGACGGTTGACAATATTTATAGAGGTAGCTAACATTATATGGATGATAATGTGTATATAGCTGGCTAGCACTAGACGGTTGACAATATTTATAGAGGTAGCTAACATTATATGGATGATAATATGTATAATAGCTGGCTAGGACTAGACGGTTGACAGTATGTATTCAGATGAATAACAACACATAAATAATACCTAAACGTGTAATTGACACTAGATATTTCATGATCAGTTCTTGACGGTTGATGATAAGTACACAGGGGGAGCGTTAATACCTAAACGTGTAACTAACACTACATATTTCATGATCAGTTCTTGACGGATGATGATAAGTACACAGGGAGAGCGTTAATACCTAAACTCACGAGATGACCTTCTTCGTTGACACATGAGGAATATGTTTTAATTGATTAAATAACTTCGCATTCGTTGCTGTTTGTTGACCAAATGATCAATAATGTTAGTTTGCTTTAGAGCGAAGCCGCATTGGGCTATCTGTCGTGCCCACCGCGGGGAATCGAACCCGGGATTTTTAGAGTCCGTAGACCGGGGAACATGATAAAAAATAGGCAACAGATGATGGAATGACCTTTTTGTTCCTTTTTGGTCTACACAAATTGAGGAATATGCCATTGATGTGGACAATGTAAACGTACTTAAACAAGTGTTCTTAGTTTTTGGAACATCAGATGAGGAATATATTTTAACAACTGGTGAAATGACATCATGTTCTTAACTTTTGGAACACCAGATGAGGAATATATTTTAACAACTGATGAAATGACACGTGTTCCTAGATTTTGGAACACCAGATGAGGAATATATTTTAACAACTGACGCAATGACCTCGTGTTCCTAGTTGTTTGACAATTTGGTATAATATGTAAAAACTCATGAAATGATCTCTTGTTTTTTTTACTTGATATAAGGTGAGGAATGACATGTAGTAACTCATAACATTATCGCATGTTTGTTGACACCGTATGAGGAATTATATGTAGAACTCAATAAATGACATCGTGTTCCTTGTTTATTGATACAAAATGAGTAATAATGTATAGTAGTTCATGAAACAGCCTCGTGACCCTTTATTATGGAGAGAAGATGAGGATCGAAAATATAACAACCCATGAAGTTACCTTCAATTCCTTGTTTGTTGAGGCACAGTATGAGGAATAAAATATAACAACCCATGAAGTTACCTTCAATTCCTTGTTTGTTGAGGCACAGTATGAGGATCAAAATATAACAATCCATGAAATTACCTTCAATTCCTTGTTTGTTGAGGCACAGCATGAGGATCAAAATATAACAATGGAATAGAAGGTAACTTCATGGGTCGTTTGTTGAGGCACAGTATGAGGATCAAAATATAAAAATCCATGAAGTTACCTTCTATTCCTCGTTTGTTGAGGCACAGTATGAGGATCAAAATATAACAATCCATGAAGTTACCTTCAATTCCTTGTTTGTTGAGGCACAGTATGAGGAATAAAATGTAACAATTCATAAAATGACATTTTATATCAACATATACGTAATAGGAGAACAATTAAAATAGTCGTGCATGTACTTTTCATGTATTATAAGTTAATATGAATCAAAAATTAGGAATAGAACAATATGCTGTCACTTTAAATAATCTAACAGAGCTGATATATATTGCAGATGATCTCTCAGTGTTAGACTAAACTCTGATATACCAAATTAACTGATATAAGGTTTATCGACCACTAAAGTTTGGTCTATAAAAATTAGCAATGATAGCTGTTCTTACCATAACTAATATGACTGACAGTTAATATTTTATAGTCAAATATTCCCTCATGGTAACTTACATAAAGTTCCCTAGAGAACCGTTGGAAATACATTGTATTCAAATATTCCCTCTTGGTAATTTACATAAAGGTTCCTAAGAACCGTTGGAAATATATTGTATTCAAACATTCCCTCTTGGTAATTCACATAAAGTTCCCTAGAGAACCGTTGGAAATATATTGTATTCAAACATTCCCTCGTGGTAATTTACATAAAGGTCCTTAAGAACAGTTGAAAATACATTGTATTCAAACATTCCCTCTTGGTAATTTACATAAAGTTTCCTAGAGAACCATTGGAAATATACTGTAAATTACCAAGAGGGAATATTTGAATACAATATATTTCCAACGGTTCTTAGGAAACTTTAAGTAAATTACCAAGAGGGAATGTTTGAATACATAAAGTTCCCTAGAGAACCGTTGGAAATATACTGTATTCAAACATTCCCTCTTGGTAATTTACATAAAGTTTCCTAAGAACCGTTGGAAATACATTGTATTCAAATATTCCCTCTTGGTAATTTACATAAAGTTTCCTAAGAACCGTTGGAAATACATTGTATTCATAACTAAAAATCACATGATTAACTTAAACAAAGCTTTCAAGAAAATAGATCTTATATGAATGAAAGTGAATTTAGATGTACTTAAGAAAACAGTATGAATATCTTCTTTGGTTTTGATTCTCCGGTGGCACATGTTGAGCTTGAGAGCTTATAACGCTAAAATTCAGTGTTCGATCTGCACGTTGTCACACAGCAGATAGCCAGCCCATTGTGTAATTTTGCGCTAAAGACACAAACACCTTATTTTAAGAACGATAATTGAGCACTCTCTATTGAAGTAAAGGTGTTTGAAGGATTTAATGGCGTGCAATCTACTAGTATTATTAGTTTATGGTAATATTAAACAGATTGCAAAGGTTACAGAAGTTTCAAGTTATCCAGCTCTGGCAAGCGAAGCGAGGCAGAACTAAGTATAAAAAAACGGGATTCAGGTGTTCTTCGCATATACGCTATACATATTAAGCCATACCGGTGTGGTTTCTATTGAATATCAAGGAAAACTTTCTGTCTGTCTGTAGTCGCATCTTCTCCTAAACGAACTAACCGATCCAGACCAAACTTAGCACGCTAACTTAGTAATTCAAAAGCAAACCAAATTCTTATTAAACCGTATATTTAAAAAAAAAATTAGAATAACCCCTATATCATTACTACAATAGCTATTGTAAATAGTAGAGATTGAACAAAACTCACACCGCAACAAAATTCTAGAAATCAAAGGTTGTAAATAACATTTTCAACATTTAGGCTTGGTTCCGTAATAACCAAAATATACAGTAATAAAATATCCAGCAACAATATGGAGAATAAAGATATTGCTGCTGTTTAAGTTTCCCACTCTTTTTCTGATTCACACTATTTAATTTCCGATTTAATTTAGGGTTAGAATAAGCGCTTAGCCCTGAATTAGAGAAGTATTTCACGATTAAAATATTTTTGGGATACTTCTGATATATAATATAGTTTTCCGTAGAAGCAAAATTCAAGATTATTTTTAAATTTAATGCAGTTAATATACCAAATTGAGATAGTAGAAATCTTGACCACATCTTTACTGTGAAGTGGGCTGCTTTGAACAAGAAGTGACGTAACTGCTTCGCCATTTCTGACAATTTTCTCGACTCGACTGCTACACCTCGTCACTTTCGCAGTCTTACAACAGTTTTCTTGGAGAGTGAATGCTACTGAAAATCCTCGCAGAGAATTTGATCATTTAAAGCAAACTATTGTGTGTTTTCAAGAGAGAAAAAAAAAAAACCGGAAGAGTGCAGTCTCCTTAAAATTTAAAGTACATTAAGAGAGCTTCAAAAATAAAGCCGATTATGGGCTGAGAGTTCACTTTTACTTGTAGACTTTACCAGATCTGTTGGGCTGTCACCAAGGGCAGAGCTGGGAATGCAATTTGCTGCTTAAAAATTAGACAAATTGCGCGTCTACTTAATGTACAGTTGAAAACTTAGAATTTCGTATTGTTGGCCTTAGACTTACGAGTACAAATGCACCATATTTTCGCACTACACAAATTAATTACTGATAGTTTCTGAAAAACATTAAATTAATTCACAAAGTTACAAACATTAAACATACAGGTATCTAAAATAACATTAAGCATACACAAAGAGAGGAGAACGCAAAATTTCTGTCGTTAATAAAATATATTCCGACGAAGTATAGCTAGTGTATCTTCCTTGGCTATTCTAAATGTCACTCCTTCGGTCAAATAACAAGTCCAAAGCACTTTGTTACAGGTAATATATATATATATATATATATATATATATATA
>NW_013669784.1:4429-8683 GCF_000517525.1 Limulus polyphemus
CTCCTAACCTCGTGGTGTCCGTCGTCGACTCTACGACGTACGAACTAACAACTAACAACACTACTTATATAGTAATATATATATATATATATATATATATATATATATATATATATAGTGTGCTTTATTTTTTGTTTGCTCAATATGTTTGTCCCTAAAATTTTAAACTACTATATAATCACTTTTGTTTTATGATAAATACAAAGTCTTACTTGTGCTTTAAGACAACACTGCGAGAGATTGGCTCAACTTATTTAAAAGAACGTGAACATTTATTTGTTTGTTTCAGAACTACAAATGGGTTATTTGTGCATAGCCTTCCCTAATTTTGAATTGATAGACTAGATGTAAGGCATGAAATCAAAGACACCCACAGCTTACTCTGTAGTATGATTTGACAGAAACTCTTATAACACACCCACGGCCTCATACTGTTAAGCGCGTTTGTGCGGCAACGAGTCGCGAACCGTGAATTCTCTGTTTCACAATCCAGACACTCTAGAAGAATATACAGTAGCTTCCGTTTATCTAGATACCCTTGGTCGCCTCTCTCTCTCGCCCTCCACTGGCACAGCGATATGTCTGCGAACTTACAACGCTAGAAACCGGGTTTCGATACCCGTGGTGGGCAGAGCACAGATAGCCCATTGTGTAGCTTTGTGCTTAACTTCAAACAAACAAACTGTCTCTCTCACTCATTTCATTCCTCTTCTTTTTCTTGGCCTTTTTAAATAGTGCAGATAAAAACAGGGCCTGGAAAGACCAGACCCGTGTTTTAAAACTGTCCAAATTAGTTCATGTATATTACCAAAGATGAAATACAAAATGAAAAATAAACACGTAGTGCAAACTATTGAATATAACCCTGCCTTGTATGAATGTGGATCCAATTTCCATGCTTTTTTTTTTTGTCTGTGAAAATGAAACCTCATTCTTTATCGCCCCTTCCCCCTCGGGCGAAAAATTTACATTTTTGGCTTTTAGATAAGACTTTATCATCTATAACGATTCTGTAATTTCCGAAATACATGAAGCAATTTGCTACTACACTATGTTAAGCGGCTGTTTTTAGAATCAAAAGAACTGCTAAAATATAATTAATGTTATTTCCGATCAGAGTAAGATATGTGCTCAGAGTAAAACTCCAAACCAATCTGGCAAGCAGTATAGGTAATTAAATATATGTTTCTTACCTTCCTATTTATAACGATTAGAATACATTGTTTTATAAGATGGGTACTATTAATTGTTAACGATATTTTGGGTGTTATACATGTAAAAGCTATGGATACTAGGTCATGTGCGAAGTTTTGCAAGGAACCATGATGAATCGTACAACTAAAATTAGTACAAGAACAACACCACAATCTCTCATTATCGAAATAAAACATGGTCCTGTTTTTGTGTAAGGTTTAATTTCCCTGAAAGGGAACCGAAGGCCTCTTGGAATGTTCACCTGTTTTAACCATTCGCACCGCTATACAATTGTGTGTTGTCTGTCAGTCAGTCAGTAGACGCTAAAGTGACGTCGCATAAGAAATGCTCAATCAATCAGTCAGTCAGTAGACACTAAAATGGCATCACATAAGGGAAGCTTAACGTTGCAGTTTGTACTGTCGTGACGTCAGTAAAACGTGCGCATGCCATGAATCACGAGAAGAATTACACACTCTGTAGGCTACAACACAACATGACATGTGAACTACAAAAGCAAGAAATAAAAATGTGTTACTCTTGATGTCAGTTTTATTTACTCTTGAAACAGAACATTTTCCGGGACCCTGCGGAAGTACATGTAGTATAGTACCACGATTATAATTTATTAGTTATGATTTATATTATAATTTGTTGTGATATTCATGGGCGTCCGTGGGGTGGGGGACTTCCCCCCGGAAAATGAGAAACATAATTATTTCTTTATTCATTCAGCATATGTCTATTAATTTTTTATTCATTTCACAATTTCATACTACTTTGCCCCCCCCCGGAAAAATTTCTGCGAACGCCCATGGTCACATTGAAAAAACGTTAGTGCAAAAATAAAGCAAGAAACGTAATATACTGTCAGAAAGTAGTGTAATCATCAAACAGCTCGCTGTGGGGAATACTAGGTAGTGTAATTACATTTTTTACATGAACGGAACTTATTACACTGCTTTAAATTGACGTAGATTCACGGTGGTTTTGATTTCACCGTAATTTGCCCAGGAAATTCGAATGAAACGGCTGTATAAGAAAAGGCATAAAAATTTAAAAACGGCCCCACCCGTTAGGTGAATGACCTCTTCTGCTATACATTAGTTCACGCGCCGACGCTTTTCAAGACAATAGCGATGACGTTACATAAATGGACTGGCAGTTTGACACGCGAGGTATCATAGCGTCAAGTTACTCGAGTGCAAGAAAAAAAACTGTTACACGAAATCTTATTACGTATACGAAAGAAAGAAACACATAAGATTTAGTTTTTCACAACTATCAAACATTTCATAGCTTCATCAACACGTGCAAATTACTGAGTTAAAACACTTTACCACGTTAATATACAAATTACTGAGTTAAAACACTTTATCAAGTTGAAACTCAGTAATTTGGTTAAAACACTTTACCACGTTAATATACAAATTACTGAGTTAAACGCTTTAACAGATTAAGAGGGTGACCAGATTTCCAAACCGAAAAATTGAAGTAATATATCATATATTTAATTTACTTTATATTTATCAACCTGTTCCACAATATTTCCAAATATATTAAAACTGGCATTATGTTTTAAGTAATTTGAACTATTTTTTGTTGTTTATTATTAAGCACAAAGCTACACAGAGGGATCTGTGCTCTGCCCAACAAATGAGCCAAAACAGTCAAATTATACATTCAAGAAATATTTAATTATTCACTTTATCCAATTTATCTTAAAATAGGCTAATTCATACCTGGGTTTATTTAAGAATACATAACATTTTCAAAAATACTACTTTTAGTTTTCAGCATGACTTTGAAACTTTTTGGAATGAATGGACTGTCATTAAATAGTCATGAAATTCAGTACATGACTGTGAAAAGTGTGTTTTGACCGTGTGCACTGCCTTTAACTGTCTCCACATTCAAACCTGCGCAGACCTAGGTTTCTCACCACGACAGACGCAAGTTCCGAGAGTATATGTTAGAACAACGATCGAGTCCAATAGGCCGGCCTATTACGTTCGTGATTCGATGTGACTGACAATCTGATGTCTTTATCATAAAATCGGAATGTCGTGTGCGTCTCGAGAACTTTTCTCGGGACGTCTGATCACCCTACACATTAATATCTCTTTATCACGTTAATATATAAGAATGAAACTAATAATAATACGATTCGAAGCTCATAAAAAAATCATTAAAACCTATAGATATAAATATCAAGACGCCCGGTATTGTTTCGTGCAGTCAAAACAACTCGCTGAAGTGTGTTATTAACAGGAGTGATAGTTTAGTGATTTTCCACCTTCTGTATCTCGGACTGTGGTAATCCAAACTATCACATATCTTCAGTGAATGTGCTCGACTGGACTCTAACTTCACATACCAAATATCAAGGCACTCAATTAAGAAATACCTGAGATATAACATCTACAATTTTGACTGAGTTTCTCCCCTCCCCCCGCACCAAAGTACGGAGCTTTATTTGATAGAAAAACATACTTAACTTTTATGGATTTTTTTCTTCAAATTTGGTACATTCATAGATCTTTATAATCTACAATTAGGTGTCTAATTTGGTGTAAATGTAAGCCACGTGTGCAAAGTTATTCAACAAAAACCGCTCAAATATAACGAACATTTTTGCGCACCCCAACGCACAAAGTCACGTGAGCTATCGCTCTAACTATTTTACTACAGCTTCACCTAAGAGTAAAGGTGGACCATTTTTAGTTTTTTGTCATTCGGATTAAATACTGCAGATTTAGAGTAGCATAACTATAAGGTGAAAGGACGTGCAGATACATAAGTATTGGTTAGGCCAAGCAAACTATATTACCAGTTTCTAGCTCAAGTTTTCAAAAGAATTGTGCGGGTGGTCGGTTATTACTGATTATTCATTGTCAACTTTTCAGCACAAATTTACTAAATTTTATGAAATTATCCCACTTAAAGAGTGTTTAGCGTCACGTCATATTCGCTTAAGCAATTAGCATAAATAATGATGATTGATACGGCTGTACTGATTGCATGGGGTAATGACAAGAAACTGTTAATCTAAATTCCATG
>NW_013669784.1:9646-14784 GCF_000517525.1 Limulus polyphemus
AAACTACCACCATATATTTTACAGAATCTGGATGTTTCTGTAAAGTAAAGGTATGTTCCGAATAATATGGTTGCGATCCTAAAGCTAATGTGGGTTACTATCGAGTGTCACTTTCTTATTTGGTGTGGTTTGTAGGTGTGTATTGACAAAAAGTCAAGATATCTAATCAAAAACAACCTAGGTGTGAAAAAAAAAAGATGCAGCCAAAAAAGGATTAAGCGTGCGACTTAAAGGAATGAAATAAAATTGGCGGCCAAACTGGTAGCTACACTTAAAGCATTGATAAGAATTTTCAACAAATATTCATTCGTTAGCCAGGCCGCGTTTTTTGCTCAACTTGGGGCAAAATGGTGAGCTGAATCCTTTTGTGGCCGCACCTTTTTTCAAACCTAAGGTGTTTTTGATTAGATAATAATTAATATGAACCGTTCCGATATCCCCCACCACCCCCACGTTCACCTTCAACTCAACATTCAATGGACAAAACAACTCAAACTCAACATCCTCAACCAATTTATTTATTTTTTTACTTTGTGTTCGGTGTACAGGATTTAGTCATTTCCGCGTTTGTTTGCGGAAGTAGGAAATGCAACTTGAGTTGGTGAAACACTGGAATGTACTCTCTACCTCTTAGTATCACAGATAATTAAATTCTCTAGGGTTTTTGTGTTTTTTATTATTAGTACAAATATATACCGATAATACAGTGATGATACAAGTGCAGTGGTGTAAAAAAATTATTGCATCATCCATTTTTTCCACACATTTCTTGGTTCCTGTAATTTTTTATGAGATTGTTATTTGTTGGAGGTGTCAGAACTAGTGTAAAACGGTTATGGACATTTTGTGGTGTAAGCCGACTCATATTTCAGCAATGAAATAACACATAATATGTCTTTTCAATACACGCAGAGTGAAATTTCCTCCTTATTTCACGTCTACTGCATATAGTACATGAATATTACCAGCATTTTTAGTCCTGTGACATGGAGCATGGTCATCCTGGAATGTACACTGGTCAGTTCCACCAAAGTAACCTCAAATTGTTGGCTTTAACGGGACTTGAGGATCTCGACGTAATTGTCGACATTCACAAAATGCAGGCGCCCCCCCCCCACGGGCCAGAGATACATCCCTATATCACAGTTCACAGTTGCATTAAAACGTGCTGAATGAAACTTTTCTCTACATCGACTTTCCTCTTCTTGTTGGTGAGGAGGGGTTTTTCTTCTCTGTCTTGCTGGGAAACCAGCTAAACACAGGAGAGACTGGACGATGCACGCGGTAACAGTGACCCCTGAATTTTCCTGGCATGCTCTTTTTGAGACATGTGGACGACAGTCGCCGATGCTGCAACTATGGGAGCTTTCTTCCTACCCCTTACCTTCCGCCAATCTCTCTATATCTCAGCACCTAGCGGCTCACTGTAGATTGGTTAAACTTAATTCTTCCTGCCTTGTCGAAAGTTCCTCTTTGTTCAAAGAAACAATGACTGTTTTTTCCGTGGAGTTAACTCGCAACCCTTGGCCATTGTAACATCACACGCACGTTGTAGCAGATAGGCTTATAAACTGACTCTCAGTAAGAATTTCTATTACTGGCCAAACAAAAAAAGCTGATGTAATAACCAGTAGCTTATAAAGCTACTGATGTAATAATTAAACAATAGTGCATCATCCATGAAACACATTTGAGCCTACATGCATTAGTACCTCGAAGCAGACGGTGATTCCAAAGTGTTAAAAAATTGGGTGATGCAATCAGAAATTTTCATCACTGTGACCACATCGTGTTGTTATTGCCACTTTTAGGTACGTGAGCGAAAAAGATACTTTTTAATAAAATCGGAAGACATGCAAACATGACAGCGAGTAACAAAAGAATACGAGTTCTGTGCTTTCCGAGTTAGTTTCATCTGTACATATGTGGGATGTCAAACGTCATCTGGACGAATATTAAATTTAATTTTTCTATCTTTTGTCGAGTAGTTTTGGCCTTTTTATCTTACAGTACTTATCAAAATTAAATTCAAAATATTTGTACTTTCATAATAACAATTTCCATTCTTCGGTCAAAGGTCACGAATACTAATATGATAAGAAACTTCTGTACTGTTCCAAACTTCGCCGATGACAGTATTGTTTCGGAGTTAGTGTCAAAAGTGGAACCATAGCAACACGTAGCAGCAAGTAGATCAGGATTCACAACAGTAAACATTTCAAGGTCATCTTAGTTCTAACTGACTCGATGTCCAGCGGCGAGAGAGTACGACTCTTAACGTACTTTCAAGGCCTCGTGACGAAATTACAAGCTAAATTCTCCAGAGGTCAGCCACCCGAGGCTCACCCTGGTAGATAGATGCAAATGTCTATATAATATTTCATAGTACAGTACAGAAGAACCTTGAAATCCATGGTTATAAATACATGACAAAGTCCCAGTTCTCAGTTCTGTTGTTAAGGTTATAAAACCGACGCAGAAATAGCAAAGACTTCTGGAAGTCTTACCATAGTCTTCTTAACAGTTACGCACCTTCCTCCTTAAAGAGGAAAAAGCAATTACCTCGTATTATCGATTTTTTCGTTTTTGTTACTTTCTCTTTCAGGGTAGCTCTCAGGTGGCTTAGGAACGTATAGCGCTAAAATTCAGAGTTCTACTTACTTGCGCTTAGCAACATACATTAAAAACTGTCCGAGGTCTTTGATTGGATTTGGTATGCATTTCGGTTTTTACGTACACGATTTAAATCTCCAGATATCTTTAAATCATCCCCGACATTTCAGTGCAACACTTTTATTATAAGTTGCTGCTGTTCAAAAGGCATATTTCAAATTGCATGGAATTGTTAACGTATATATTCTCTTTAATTCAATGCTGACGAAGTTTTTCAAAACGTCCCAAATTGAAAAAAAAAGAGGGGGGGGGGGTTGTTGATGGGTTGGTTCGATTCTTTCACTTGTTTTACCCGCATAAAATGGTTACGGTAGTGTCGGGGCAATCTTTAGGAATTAGAATTATGCTATTTGTGCTCTGCCCACCACGGGTATCGAAACGCGGTTTCTAGCGTTGTAAGTCCGAAGACATACCGCTGTGCCAGTGTGAGGCTTGTGATAAGAAACCATTATTTCTTATAGCCTCTATAGGCGGCGTAACCGGGGTGAGGTGGGGGAGGGATAACACTGAGAACACCTGTTCCCACACATTTTAAGTTAGGTACACTCGCTGCTAATGATATTTAAGGCCGTAATCCCAACAATACCTCACGACATTCGGCCAGCTTAGAAGATTTAGGTTAGTCGTACAAATCTGTATACTAAGTAAACATTGCTAAGTAATTCTCATACTAAATACATATGTGGAATAGATAAATCTATATAAATATAATAGTACTGTCTGTTGTATGTCTATGTTACTACTTCGCAGGGTGTCAATGGATCTTCACCAAAATCGCTATGGAGGTTCATTAGGTCCATGCGGGGGTACATACAGATTTTCAGTTTTTATGGGCGTTTTTACCACTACTTCGCCCCCTGCGGATAGATCTTCAATAAATTTGGTATGGAGGTTTATTGGGTCTATGGGGAGATACACACAATTTTCAGTTTTGCGTTTTGCGGTTTTTTATGGTCGTTTTTTACCACTACTTCGCTTCCTGGGGATGGATCTTCACTAAATTTGGTATGGAGGTTTATTGGGTCCATGGGTAGATACGTACAAATTTTCAGTTTTCCATTTTACGTTTCGCGTTTTTTTATGGGCGTTTTTTTTTACAATTACATATAAGGGAATTAACTTTTTATGTCCTAAGATAACCTTTCATTAATCATGAATTTATATACTTTATATAGCTAGTGAAAAATAATGAAAATAAACGTTAAACACTTTAACTAAACCTGTTAATGATCCCAACATTAGAGAAAGAATGAAGACACATAAAAACTAGCTGCTGTAAAAATAGATAGATGAGCTTTCATTGATTTCCAAATTTCACTGACAATGTTACCAGTATATGATTACGATACACAAACTTTATTTAAGTAATTTATGAAATGTTGGACAAACATTTCGAATTATTGAATTATAAGTTACAAAAACAATGATCAGAAATAACAATTACGTTAAAGAAAAAGATTACGTATATAGGAGATGAAATTATGGGGGATTCGATGAAGTCACGTTTGTAATGTGTGAAGTCTAACCAATGCCTCTCAAGACTGGTGACTAAGATGTGGTACCGGGCATACGGAAACAAACCCGGATAAACATACTTAAACTCGAAATAGGAATAACATCAGGTTTAGCAAGAAAACGTACAGAGCTTATAAGTAGACTTTTTCCATCTTGCAACACACGATGCTTAGTGTATTCGTCCTAAGTCTGTAGTCTGGAATTTTATGCACTCGCCTTTCTTAACACAAATTCTTTAGTAATCAAAACCTTTTTTTTTTTTTTTTACGATTTGCAGTGATACTAATGGAACCATACACTAAATTATTCGTATAGAGGGCGTGGTTTTACGCAATTTTTTCCTGGAAGCACGTTCAAATAATTAAAATGTCATTACAAACGTCATTAACTAATTATTTTGCCCTATTTTACTGAAGTTCGCCGTGAAGTTGAAGAGAATAAGAAATTTTTTCTTGTTGTTGTTGTTTTAACTCGAAAAGGATTTATTCTCCTCTAACATGGTAGATTTTGTTTGTTTTTAGCCCAAAACTACACTGTGCTGTGCCCATCGCGAGTACCGAACCCCGAATTTTAGCGTTATAATCCTTCAAGCTTGTGGCTAAGCCATCGTCAGATGAGCAACAGAGTCGGAACCAATTAACAAACTTCCCAAGATCACTAGAAGAGCAGAGTAAGGAATAGCTAAATATTTAACGGACAAATTTAGATATTTTTTTTTTATTCACGACTCCAGTTTTGGGCTCTAACCCAAGATAATTTAATATAATTTATCCAATGCAAAACGACAGACAAGTACATTTATTAGTTGATTAAACCAGTATACGTACTTGACATTTTCAACAGGTGGGGGCGGCCAGGTTAAGGCATACGACAAGTACATTTATTAGTTGATTAAACCAGTATACGTACTTGACATTTTCAACAGGTGGGGGGCGGCCAGGTTAAGGCAT
>NW_013669784.1:15037-19874 GCF_000517525.1 Limulus polyphemus
CATTTATTAGTTGATTAAACCAGTATACGTACTTGACATTTTCAACAGGTGGGGGCGGCCAGGTTAAGGCATACGACAAGTACATTTATTAGTTGATTAAACCAGTATACGTACTTGACATTTTCAACAGGTGGGGGGCGGCCAGGTTAAGGCATACGACAAGTACATTTATTAGTTGATTAAACCATTATACGTACTTGACATTTTCAACAGGTGGGGGCAGCCAGGTTAAGGCATACGACAAGTACATTTATTAGTTGATTAAACCAGTATACGTACTTGACATTTTCAACAGGTGGGGGCGGCCAGGTTAAGGCATAAAGTTCCCAATTTATAGATCTGTAGCTCACAGAGAAGGAAACCAATAAGCAGCCCCCGCCGCATACGCGGCTATTGTTAACTAAACAGTAGAACTGATTGAACTCTTATAACACCCTCATAGCCGAGAGTCCAGAGCATATTCACCAGTAACCATGACTCGAACCTTGGACCTCTTGATCTCACAGCTTGGAAGCCTAAAGACTAGGCCACACCCGGTACAGCACTATAAGTAAATCAATACAAATTAACAATTCTTGATAAACCTTTCTCTTCTTCTATAATAACACTTATAGCTTTCTTTCGGTTATAACGGGCACTAGGTGATACAGATATTGAGGGATTAAGTTCGTACTAGTAAAGTTTAAAAATCATTTCGCCGATTTGTTGAAGTATACTCGTTAATGCAATCTTCCTTAGAAATCGAGGTTAATTTTGTTTTCCTTGTGCAATTCAGGACCACTCTATGTGTAGGGGTTCAAACTGTAACACACTGGCCCGCTCTAAGTCTAGGAGATCTAACTGTGACACAGTGAGCCGGTCTAAGTGAGGAGGTCCAACTGTGACACACTGTCTACATGTCTTGCCATCGGCACGGCCTTTAAGAGCTATTACTCGCTAGCCAACTTCGGGTCCTCCTCATAAAGGATATCCTAGTATATAATTAAAACTTTACTGTATAACAGAGAAAATAGGCTTAACGTACAAAACTATAAACTACGAACAGCCACCCACTGGGGACTTTCGAACGCTAAAAATCGGGTTTCGATACTCGTGGTGGGCAGAGCACAAATAGCCCATTGTGTGCAGCTTTGTGCTTATCGATAAACCAACTTGTCGAGCACACTTTCTCTCGATTATGATCACCATACAAATAGCTACAGATTTAAGGCCAGCTATGATTTATCTTAAATAGCCAGGTAAACACACTGACTTGATGATGTAAAACTGAAAGTCCGAAGCTTTATTCTCTGTAATCTAAAAGAAGGCCAATCTTTTACTTGAAACGAAACTATTACTTGAATTACGTTAAAACTTGTTACTCGTTAAAGTAAACGCTTTTTAATTGCTAAAAATTCGACGTAATGAATTCGTTTAAAGCCAGTTTAATCCCAAGAAATCATTTATATACTTTTCAATGATTCCAGAGTGTTTCACGAATATTCAATCCATTATTTTACTGTGTTTGTGACTCCGTTATAAAATGAAGAAGTGGGATCATTGACCTTTATGCTAATATTACGTTTGTTTGTTTGAATTTAAGCACAAAGCTACACAATGGGCTATCTGTGCTCTGCTCACTACGAGTATCGAAACCCGGTTTCTAGCGTTGTAAGCCCGCAGATATACGGCTGTGTCACTGGAGGGGAGCTAGTATGACGTAAATAACATTTCTAGAAGTACATCCTTCTAATTAGCCTGCAGAAAAGATAATGATTATACCTAAAACAGCTTCAGAAAATAAAGATAATTTTATTAGGACGCCTCATTTCTCTTAAGGTGATGTATAAAGGGCCTTCACCTAGAGAAACATCTCAATATCAGTGTTCATTGACCTCAACTTAGTCCTGAAAATCTCGAAAGACAAGATACTTGGAAAACACGAAGAAATAATGCGTAGTATTAACTTTTCTTGCCAAATGACTCATCGGTGTAAATAATTTCAGACAATATACGAATAGTTTGAATGTATTTCATAACTACGAAGTTAATCAATATTCGAATGGCGCCATTCTTGACGCTACATCACAACTACGCCAAGTGTCTAGTATCGGTCATTCACCTTGAGCACATGCCCGTGAACTTGGCCCACATTTTACCTTTCCATCTTGTCTTTACTCAGCCATAGAAACAATGCCCACGAAGGTGGTGATGTAAGTTGATACAGCAATGTTTACATCTTAAATAAACTTGAACTACGTGAATGAAATCCTTCACAGCACATAACAATGCAGCTATTGCGTGTTAGTTTCAACCAAGTGCTTTTGGCGTTGAAAACGTGGCCGTTATCGGTAATGACATTAAGAACTGATTTTTCACGGTGTCTCTGTTAGCCATGTGTTACAATACATTTCAACTCAGTGTCAGGGTTACAGGATGGGAAAGTTGGTTCTGAGTTCAATGACCGCGCGATGCGCGTGAAGTCCCGTGGCCCCTCGAGCCCACGCATGGTGTTGTACAAGTAACTTTTTCTTCCCTTCTGTAGCATGATAAAATTCATAGGTTTTTTATATAATATTTCGTATGAATAGCATAATTGTTCACGTGGTTTTAGTTAACTATCCAACTTTGTTGTTTATATTGAATTAAGATACAACAGTTTTATTAAAACACCGTTTAGATTAAGGGCTCCCCAGTGGCACAGCTGTATGTCTGTGGACTTACAACGCTAGAAGCCGGGTTTCGATACCCGTGATGGGCAGAGCAAAGCTAACCCATTTTGCAGCTTTGTGCTTAACTACAAACGAACAAGATTTAAGGGTTTCGTATTTTGCTCAAAATTAAACTTCACTAGAGAAAAGCACTACATACTCACCAGTTCCACCAAATTTATTGGACGTTTTTCCATGAAGAGCCTTGGAGAGAATAGCGACACTGGAACTTTCAGGTAAAGAGTTTGTTTGTTCATATAGAACACTTACTGAAGGAGTCTCGGAGCCCAAACCAAGGGAGCTACATACCATCGTAATGGGGCTCTCTGCCAAGCAAGTGGTAACAGCAGATTCGGGAGCTGCGTATGAAGCCAAATTTGTGTATTCTTTGGTTTCACACCCGGAGTCGGTTGTCATGGAAACAGGAGATTCGTAATAACTCGGATGTTTGTCTTCGTATCCTTCTTTCTTGATGGATGGTGGTTCGAAAAATCGAATTCCAAAGTCTGAGTTTCCTTCGAAACCGAGGTCAGTCATCTTGGGGGTTTCACCTGTCGAAGTTACGGTGGACGATGCAGAAGTCAAAACCCCACAAGACTGGTCCAACTGTTTAAAAACATCCATTGAAACGCTGTCCTCTTGTGACGATTTGGAACCCTAGTTAATAGTAGCAGAACGCGAGACAACCAGTAAAACATTAAATGTGGAAATACTTTGTCCCGTGTGCTTTTATCAAGATGTATTCCTCCGTTTTGTATGTCGTTTATGAGAACTCATGATGACATAGCTTACTCAATGTCCCACGAAGAAGAGAGATGGCCATGCGGGGTGAACGTCCTCTGCACTGAGATTACTACTTACCCGTAATCTTGTGTTAAAAAAATTGAAAAGTTTGTAGTAGTTGTATATGTTAAAAACGACTGAACTCGGAATACCTTACGATTTTGTTTTTGACCCAACAGGTGAAAACTAATTGTGAATTAAACTGGCCACTTTGATCTGTTGATCAGGCTCCAGAGTGGGTCAGAGAGTACTTTCCCCACCGGCTGCAGGAACGCAACTGAAGCGGTCTCCCTATGCCGCTATGTTTACCTGGCCGGTCGTTGAACCAGCAAGGTATAGAGATGCGGAAGCTTGGGCCACACGGAACCTGTTCCTCACACACCCTTGGTCTCGGCCCGTTAAGTGCGGTCTGTCCCACGGAGGAGAGCTCGAACGTCGGCGCGCGAAATTTGAGCCCAATAGCTTCACCTCACATGTTTAAATACAACTAAATTTCAAACACCACAGAACACACTATTCACAACAGCATACGGAGTAACTAGGTCCACTTCCCCAGCATTTATACACAATTACGCAAATATAGAAACACTAACTGATAGACTCCTACATAGTTCACTAAATTACTTCGCTAAAAATTGGCAAAATAACGATCTACTACGCGAACTCGACCGTTTCTGCATACACGAAGAAAATAGTCCTAAGTGCTTCTCCCCTATTAACATCTATATAAGAAATAAAAATAAATTAAGGCCACCTAAAACACACAGGTACCATCAATAATTTTAATTTAGTGTGAAAGCATTAAAAATGTTTTTTTATGTGTGAAAAACGTGAACAATAGAAGTGGAACTGTTCGTGTAGTGTGAACTTTAACACAGTCGGATAAAATGATAGTGTATTAACACATCAATATTAATATAATTACATACATGGACATGGCCCCGAAAGGGGTCAGAGTGAAAGCGTGGACTAGCTACACTGTGGCCCTCTTGTAGTAATTAAATAAATATTAATCAAGCGCAGGACGAGGTATTTGAACCTGACCCTCCCTGGTCCAAAACATGGCCCGAATCTCGATGATGAAGAAGAGATGTGCGGGACGATGTTCGTATATTCTAGAAGGAATGGAAGTCAGCGAGTAACCCAGAAAACTACAGACCCACAAGTCTAACAACCAACCTAGGAAAAACTACTTGAAACAATTATAAATAATAGACTAACAAAGTACCTTGAAACTAAATCAATACCTCCGGAAATACAAAATGGCTTCCGAACAGCAAGACAAACAGATCATCTCATAAGATTAACGGAAGAAATAATACACGGCTTTAATAAAGAACAATGTACAGTCGCATGCTTCCTAG